>NC_053391.1:151904564-152204564 GCF_905171765.1 Bufo bufo | reverse complement strand
AGCTCATCTTTGATGATACCAGCCCAAACCAGTACTCCACCTCCACCTTGCTGGCGTCTGAGTCGGACTGGAGCTCTCTGCCCTTTACCAATCCAGCCACGGGCCCATCCATCTGGCCCATCAAGACTCACTCTCATTTCATCAGTCCATAAAACCTTAGAAAAATCAGTCTTGAGATATTTCTTGGCCCAGTCTTGACGTTTCAGCTTGTGTGTCTTGTTCAGTGGTGGTCGTCTTTCAGCCTTTCTTACCTTGGCCATGTCTCTGAGTATTGCACACCTTGTGCTTTTGGGCACTCCAGTGATGTTGCAGCTCTGAAATATGGCCAAACTGGTGGCAAGTGGCATCTTGGCAGCTGCACGCTTGACTTTTCTCAGTTCATGGGCAGTTATTTTGCGCCTTGGTTTTTCCACACGCTTCTTGCGACCCTGTTGACTATTTTGAATGAAACGCTTGATTGTTCGATGATCACGCTTCAGAAGCTTTGCAATTTTAAGAGTGCTGCATCCCTCTGCAAGATATCTCACTATTTTTGACTTTTCTGAGCCTGTCAAGTCCTTCTTTTGACCCATTTTGCCAAAGGAGAGGAAGTTGCCTAATAATTATGCACACCTAATATAGGGTGTTGATGTCATTAGACCACACCCCTTCTCATTACAGAGATGCACATCACCAAATATGCTTAATTGGTAGTAGGCTTTCGAGCCTATACAGCTTGGAGTAAGACAACATGCATAAAGAGGATTATGTGGTCAAAATACTCATTTGCCTAATAATTCTGCACGCAGTGTATAGTAAGGGGTAGGCAACTTTCCTATTGGTTGCTAGGGATGTTGCTAAGCTCAGACAAAGACATCGCAGCCTTCTCATTGGCCCATAAGCAAGAAGGGAGGTTACTGATGGAAAAAAAAAATAGAATATTCGAAATTACGAATATATATCACTATTTTCGAAATATTCACAAATTCTCAAAGTGCCGATATTCGCGATTAATATTTGCGATTCGAATATTCGCGTTCAACACTATTCAACACAAACTTCCTGCTGACACCCTCTCCACTCTGTTGGGGGGCTCTACATGTATAAGTGTTTAATAGAACAGGTTCTGTAGACATCTATGTGGGATCAGCTGACGAGGCTGTAAAAGGAGTGCGCTTTTTGATGGTAACATGGACCTGTAAGGCTGAGTTAATACTTGAGGTATTTGGTAGGTTTTGGCCCCGTGACTGCCCAAATAAGTGAAGTGTGCAGTGATCCTAATAGCGACGCCTGTCATCTGCATGTTATAGTGACTGACAGTATTATTTCACTACCCCAGCACACTCCCTATGCGTGTTGGCAAGGCACAGTGTTCTACACCCTGTGACACAGTAAGAGGTTTGGTC
This sequence comes from Bufo bufo, assembly GCF_905171765.1. Taxonomy (NCBI): domain Eukaryota; kingdom Metazoa; phylum Chordata; class Amphibia; order Anura; family Bufonidae; genus Bufo; species Bufo bufo. The sequence continues at coordinate 152,203,179 of NC_053391.1, read as the reverse complement.
TGGGAAAACAGGTATTTTTTTCCCAGCATGTGATGCTAGGCTGATTTATAGCCAGGTGAGGTAAAATACCAGACCGGATTTTAAATGCCGGTCTGGGTTTTGGCAGCACCTGGCTGTCCTTAAATAGGCAGCTGGGCTCAGAAGCCATGTCTCTGTTTTGGGATCTGGGAGCCTTGTGTCTGGATGAAGGCTTGCTACCTGTTTCGTCTGAAAACAGGTTGGTGCTGCTATCAGCAAGGACTCTTTGAGGCAGAATTGCCACATGGTGCGAATTAACACCAACACCGCAAGGTGACTTTTTGTTTGAATATGATTGCTTGTTTTGTCACTTGTCTAAAGTGTGAATAAAACATTGAACTGCTTGATCCAAAGAACTTGTTGTTGCCTCTATACTGCATCCGCTAATCCTGTCTACCAGAGCGAGTGCCCACAACCCATATAAAGGCTCTATGCAGCGCAGAAATAGCCATTTTTATTGTGATTTGTCTCGAATATATTCGGATCGAAGAAATTTTTTTGAGAAATTCGCTCATCTCTAGATATGTCCTATTTTTTGCCGTATTCAAGTTAATCGGTCTGCATCCAGATTAACACAGAGTGCACACAACTACTGCTCGTGCACGGAATGGGGCTACTACATTCGTCTGCATGAGCTCTACATCTGAGGCATGGCAAGGTTTGTAAGGATCTGCCCTGTTAACATATCATCAGTGACCTTGAATCTGAGCATGGTGTTCTGTTTATTCTCTGGGACCCTGCCCTGTTGATAGTATTCAGAGACGGGAGAAGTAAAGGAGAGGGTTAGTCACTGGACCTTCGGGTCTGTTGATGTGATGTCAGCAATTATGCTGTGTCTTAGGCCTCATGCACATGGCCTATGCCCATGCTGCTAAAAACAAATTGCGGGCCGCAATTCATTGGCAACGACCATGTGCCTGCCATATGTGGAAGTGGACCGATTCACTTGTCCGCAATATCACAGCTCTGCGAGTGGCAAAAGTAAGTAAACCTCTTTCCATATTGACGTTGGATGCAAAACTTTTTTGCGGTGCGGAGGCAGGAACAAAAAGCCCACGTAAGCACGTAAGTGTATTTGTGGGGTTACATAGCTACATAGTAAATACGGTTGAAAAAAGACATGAGTCCATCAAGTTCAACCACCAAACCATACCTTCCGGATTGCAGACCCATTCAAGTGAATGGGTCTGCATCCGTGATCCGTGATACAGGCCGGTGCCCGTATATTGCGGACCCACTTTGTGCAGGCTGCAATACAAGTACCTGCCAACAACGGTTGTGTGCATGAGGCCTTAGGGCAGGGATTTCCAGCAGGGCTTCAAGCAGCCTTGCATCTATGGCCTGTTTCACACTTGCGTTTTGTGGTATTGAGATCTGGCAGAGGTTAACACATCAGGATGCATCCGTTCCATTGTCATGCGGTTGTGTTACATCAAAATTGAACAAATTGGATCCAGCAGTAAAATCATTGTTAGTCAATTGGTGACGGATACGTTTTTGGATTCCAAAACAAAACCCGGATCCAGCATCATTGACTTACATTGATTTTGATGCCAGATCTGGTTTGTTCAGTTTTGAAGAACGGACACAAAACCACAGCTCACAGCTGTTTTGTGTCTGGTCAAAAAACGCAACAAAACTCAATGGAATGCATCCTGATCAGTTTTGTCCACATTGAGAAAGAATGGGGACAAAACGGAAACATTTTGGCCCGGTTTTGAGATCCTCTGCCAGATTTCAAAACCAGAATGGCACAAAGTAAGTTTCCTTTTACACGAGTGAGTATTCTGCGCGGGTGCAATGCGTAATGCGAACGCATTGCGCCTGCACTGAATCTGGACCCATTCATTTCAATAGGGATTTGTACATGAGTGTTGTTTTTTACACATTATTTGTGCGTTGCGTGAAAATCGCAACATGTTCTATATTCTATTATAAAGGATATTGATACTGCACTCTGGGACTAAGTGTAGTTGAATGTAGTGGGGAATGGCACGGTGGAAGCTTGTACTATCTATAATATAGCACACAAGTATACACCAACCCAAAATATCTTCCTAACATGGACAATGTACCTGTATTTAAGTATGTAGATTCCTGCTCGATGCGGTAGTCGCACCTTCCTGGAGTCAGGGATTGCCGATTGCACTGATGTCAATTCGCCGATTCACTGATGCTGGAGTCCGGGATGTGAGCCTGTCAGTGTTCCGTATAGTTGGCGTGCTGCTTCGCGCCCCGGCCGGTGGCGTGATGCTGCAGCAGGTAGGGGTTGGACAATTTTTTGCGCTCACTAGGAGCAGCGAGTGACGTCACTACCGCGGTCGTCAGTAACCACAGGTGCCAAGGGTATCTCCCCAACGCGTTTCAAACAGACACTGTTCTTTATCAGGGAGTGTTACATGGCTACTGACGCTCTCTCTATTTATGCGCTCATGCCCAGCTCCTAAAAATTAACCCCTTCTGTGCCATTGCTATACGGATCTACCAGTTTGGCCATTATTCAAAAGCGAACAGCTCTATTTCAGCATTTAGACCATTAGGCATTAATGTGTCTATATTAAATATCCATTTTGCCTCTATTCTGGACATTTCTTTAATATAGTCGCCACCCCTTTTGTTTCTCTGTATTATTTCCACCCCACAGAAGTTGGAACCAACAAAACTCCCTCCATGTTTCATATTGTAGTGACGGGACAATGGGTGACCTTCATACTTTCTCTCTATATTGTATATATGTTCCCCTATCCTCTTTTTTAGGGGTCTCTTGGTGCGGCCCACATATATCTTTTTGCAAGGGCACGTTATTGTACAGTCATGGCCGAAAGTTTTGAGAATGACACAAATATTAGTTTTCACAAACTTTGCTGCTAAACTGCTTTTAGATCTTTGTTTCAGTTGTTTCTGTGATGTAGTGAAATATAATTACACGCACTTCATACGTTTCAAAGGCTTTTATCGACAATTACATGACATTTATGCAAAGAGTCAGTATTTGCAGTGTTGGCCCTTCTTTTTCAGGACCTCTGCAATTCGACTGGGCATGCTCTCAATCAACTTCTGGGCCAATTCCTGACTGATAGCAACCCATTCTTTCATAATCACTTCTTGGAGTTTGTCAGAATTAGTGGGTTTTTGTTTGTCCACCCTCCTCTTGAGGATTGACCACAAGTTCTCAATGGGATTAAGATCTGGGGAGTTTCCAGGCCATGGACCCAAAATGTCAACGTTTTGGTCCCCGAGCCACTTAGTTATCACTTTTGCCTTATGGCACGGTGCTCCATCGTGCTGGAAAATGCATTGTTCTTCACCAAACTGTTGTTGGATTGTTGGAAGAAGTTGCTGTTGGAGGGTGTTTTGGTACCATTCTTTATTCATGGCTGTGTTTTTGGGCAAAATTGTGAGTGAGCCCACTCCCTTGGATGAGAAGCAACCCCACACATGAATGGTCTCAGGATGCTTTACTGTTGGCATGACACAGGACTGATGGTAGCGCTCACCTTTTCTTCTCCGGACAAGCCTTTTTCCAGATGCCCCAAACAATCAGAAAGAGGCTTCATCGGAGAATATGACTTTGCCCCAGTCCTCAGCAGTCCATTCACCATACTTTCTGCAGAAGATTAATCTGTCCCTGATGTTTTTTTTTGGAGAGAAGTGGCTTCTTTGCTGCCCTTCTTGACACCAGGCCATCTTCCAAAAGTCTTCGCCTCACTGTGCGTGCAGATACGCTCACACCTGCCTGCTGCCATTCCTGAGCAAGCTCTGCACTGGTGGCACTCCGATCCCGCAGCTGAATCCTCTTTAGGAGACGATCCTGGCGCTTGCTGGACTTTCTTGGACGCCCTGAAGCCTTCTTAACAAGAATTGAACCTCTTTCCTTGAAGTTCTTGATGATCCTATAAATTGTTCATTGAGGTGCAATCTTAGTAGCCACAATATCCTTGCCGGTGAAGCCATTTTTATGCAACGCAATGATGGCTGCACGCATTTCTTTGCAGGTCACCATGGTTAACAATGGAAGAACAATGATTTCAAGCATCACCCTCCTTTTAACATGTCAAGTCTGCCATTTTAACCCAATCAGCCTGACATAATGATCTCCAGCCTTGTGCTCGTCAACATTCTCACCTGAGTTAACAAGACGATTACTGAAATGATCTCAGCAGGTCCTTTAATGACAGCAATGAAATGCAGTGGAAAGTTTTTTTTGGGATTAAGTTAATTTTCATGGCAAAGAAGGACTATGCAATTCATCTGATCACTCTTCATAACATTCTGGAGTATATGCAAATTGCTATTATAAAAACTTAAACAGCAACTTTTCCAATTTCCAATATTTATGTAATTCTCAAAACTTTTGGCCACGACTGTATATATAACTCCCTTGCTGTTACAAGTTATAAATTCTTTTATGGGTTGCTTGTATGATTCCTCCGTATTAATTATTTGAGTTTAGACTTTTTTATCTTGAGATATTTTGCAGCCTTTACATATTTTACATGGATAGAAACCTCCCCTCCTTCCCATTTTTTCCTGTGGTTTGTCTTTTTTACATTTATTCCCGTACATTTACTTGTGGGGGCGATCATGTTGCCTATGTTTTGTGCCTTCCGGAATATAAATTTGGGTTCCTTTGGAATCATTTCACCTATGACCTTGTCCTCTTTGAGGATATCCCAATGTTTTTTTATAATTTTTTTTAAAAATGGTACCTGGTTACTATATGGTGTAATGATAGGCGGGATTGTCATTTCAGTTTCATTCTCCATTGTTTTTCCTCTATTTTTTCTTTCCATTAGTAGGGTCTGTCTGTTTATTTGATTTATTTCTAATTTGTTGTATCAATTTTATTTTATCATAACCCTTATGTTCAATTTTTCTCGGTAAAAATTCCGCCTCCCTTTCGTATTCTTTTATTTCTGTGCAATTTCTTTTGAGTCTCATAAATTGGCTCCATGGAATGTTTTCCAACCATCTAGGTAGATGGCAGATCTCCATGGCAATAAAGCTGTTTCCATCAGTAGGTTTGTTGCAAGTCTTCGTAAATAACTTGTCCCCCTCCGCATAAATAGTTAAATCTAAAAAGAGTATTTCTTTATTGCTATAAGTTGACACGAACTCTAGATAAAATTCATTTTTATTAATTTCCTTAAAAAATTCCTCCAGTTTTATTCCCCCCCATCCCATATAAAGATTATATCGTCGATAAAACGCCGCCAGAGGACGCTACAAAAGAAAAAAAGAGGATAACAACAACAAAAAAAAGAGGGGGAAAACCTGAACCAAGGAGAAATTCTGTGGGGATGACATATAGTGCAGCAGTAACATCAGGAAAAAATCATGGATAAAAAAGGGAAGAACTGTTTGTAGATGAGGAAATAAATAGTGAAAATCTTGAAATAACTAACAAAAAGAGGGGTAGTATTAGAAAAACGTTAAAAAAGGATTTTTTTCAGATCCGAAAAAACGGAAACAAAAAAGGGGCTGTAGAGGGGGTAAATTCTCCAAAAAAAAGAAAAAAATAACGGGGGAAGTAGCAACAGATGATGGATGGGGGCAAAAAATATATAACCTGAGCAATCACATACTTACAATAGGAGAAGAAAGGATTCTAAAAAATGGACTAAAATTTGCCCCAACCGTTTACCTCAATAAATTCCAGGCCTTTATAGGGGTCAGAAGGTTCATGAGACGATTAGCGTTGAAAAAAATATCGAAACAAAATCAGCCTGATAAAAAATATGGAATAGGGGAGGAACTTACAAATGGCTTCAAACATACAGATTTGAAGCCAAAATCAAAATATAATCCATTACAGGAATACTCCTCGGCTTGGAACAGTTTCATGAACCAGGTAACTAGGGACATAAGAAAAATTTGTTACCCAAAAAATCCCCAATACATGTGTAACATTACTGAAGAGGAAAAGAAGGCCATCACCATCATGCAAAATAATCATGACATCATTATCCGCCCCGCCGATAAAGGCAGGGGTATAGTCATAATGAACATCAAAGACTATAAAAAGGAAGCTGAGAACATATTGAGTGACAGAAGAACATATAAAAAACTAAGAAATTATCCAACTGAAATTTTTAAAAAAACAACTGAGGGGGGTAGTCCAAAAAGGCAGAGATCTAGGCATTCTGAATAAAAAAGAAGCTGTGTTCATCAATAATGAACATCCAAAAATTGCAGTGCTATATTACAACCCAAAGATAAATAAAGACACCCAAAAACCACCAGGGAGACCGATAGTGTCAGGCATAGATTGTCTCACTAGTTCGCTATCTAGATACATTGATCAACAATTACAACCATATGTACGGGTACTCCCAACTTACCTAAAGGACACTAAACATACACTACAAATTTTAAACAATATAGAATGGAAAGAAAATTATATTATTGGTACATTAGACGTGAAATCACTGTACACCGTTATAGAAAACTAAAAAGGGGTGGACGCTGTTCAACATTTTTTGAAAATAAAAGGAGAGATGCCAGAGGCTCAAATAAACTTTTTAGGAGAATGCATTATGTTCATTTTAACTAAAAACCAATTTTTATGCAATGAAAATTTTTATCTCCAGACGTGGGGGACCACGATGGGGAGGAGATTCGCACCGTGGTTCGCAAATTTATATGTCGGATGGTGGGAAGAGCAATTCATCCACCCCGACGGCGCCCCCTCCGTGCGGGTCTCGTCCTCTGGCGGCATTTTATCTACGATATAATTTTTATATGGGATGGGGGGGAAATAAAACTGCAGGAATTTATAAAGGAAATTAATAAAAATTATTTTTATCTAGCGTTCGTGTCAACTTATAGCAATAAAGAAATACACTTTTTAGATTTAACAATTTATGCGGAGGGGGACAAGTTATTTACTAAGACTTGCAACAAACCTACTGATGGAAACAGCTTTATTGCCATGGAGAGCTGCCATCTACCTAGATGGTTGGAAAACATTCCACGGAGCCAATTTATGAGACTTAAAAGAAATTGCACAGAAATAAAAGAATATGAAAGGGAGGCAGAATTTTTACAGAAAAAAATTAAACATAAGGGTTATAAAATTGATACAACAGAAATTAGAAATAAATCAAATAAACAGACAGACCCTACTAATGGAAAGAAAAAATAGAGGAAAAACAATGGAGAATGAAACTGAAATGATAATCCCGCCTATCATTACACCATATAGTAACCAGGTACCATTTTTCCAGAAAATTATAAAAAAAACATTGGGATATCCTCAAAGAGGACAAGGTCATAGGTGAAATGATTCCAAAAGAACCCAAATTCATATTCCGGAAGGCACAAAACATAGGCAACATGATCGCCCCCACAAGCAAATGTACGGGAATAAATGTAAAAAAGACAAACCACAGGAAAAAATGAGGAGGAGGGGGAGGTTTTTATCCATGTAAAATATGTAAAGGCTGCAAAATATCTCAAGATAAAAAAAAAATCTAAACTCAAATAATTAATACGGAGGAATCATACAAGCAACCCATAAAATAATTTATAACTTGTAACAGCAAGGGAGTTATATATACAATAACGTGCCCTTGCAAAAAGATATATGTGGGCCGCACCAAGAGACCCCTAAAAAGAGGATAGGGGAACATATATACAATATAGAGAGAAAGTATGAAGGTCACCCATTGTCCCGTCACTACAATAAGAAACATGGAGGGAGTTTTGTTGGTTCCAACTTCTGTGGGGTGGAAATAATACAGAGAAACAAAAGGGGTGGCGACTATATTAAAGAAATGTCCAGAATAGAGGCAAAATGGATATTTAATATGGACACATTAATGCCTAATGGTCTAAATGCTGAAATAGAGCTGTTCGCTTTTGAATAATGGCCAAACTGGTAGATCCGTATAGCAATGGCACAGAAGGGGTTAATTTTTATGAGCTGGGCATGAGCGCATAAATAGAGAGAGCGTTAGTAGCCATGTAACACTCCCTGATGAAGAACAGCGTCTGTTCGAAACGCGTTGGGAATGATACCCTTGGCACCTGTGGTCACTGATGACCGCGGTAGTGACGTCACTCGCTGCTCCTAGTGAGCGCAAAAAATTGTCCAACCCCTACCTGCTGCAGCATCACGCTACCGGCCGGGGCGCGAAGTAGCACGCCAACTATACGGAACACTGACAGGCCCACATCCCGGACTCCAGCATCGGTGAATCGGCGAATCAACATCAGTGCAATTGGCAATCCCTGACTCCAGGAAGGTGCGACTACCGCATCGAGCAGGAATCTACATACTTAAATACAGGTACATTTTCCATGTTAGGAAGATATTTTGGGTTGGTGTATACTTGTGTGTGCTATATTATAGATAGTACAAGCTTCCACCGTGCCATTCCCCACTACATTCAACTACACTTAGTCCCAGAGCGCAGTATCATTATCCTTTATAATAGTGCCTTCTTCAGTGCGGCAGATCTTGCGGTTCTGCTGCGATACCGCTGCCACAGTCTAGTACACACACAGAGCGCCATTGAAGCAACTATATTACAATGTTCTATATTCTGCGTTTTTCACGCAACGCTGGCCCCATAGAAGGAAATGGGGCTGTGTGAAAATCGTATCTGCAAGCAAGTGTGGATGCGATGCGTTTTTCACGGGTGGTTGCTAAGAGATGTTGTTTGTAAATGCATCAATGCACATTTCACCCGAGCGATAAAACTGAACAACTGAACACAATCGCAGGCAAAACTGAATAAACTTGCTTGCGAAATCGCGCATTTTTAACTGAACGCATCCAGACCTAATCTGTATCGCTCGTCTGCAAGGGGCCTTAGTGTGAAACAGTCCTATGATGTTCAAGCTGGAAGGGGAAGGAGAGGCAGAGCTACAGACACTTAGTGTTCTGTCTTCATACACGTTCACACAATGTGCAGTCTGACATTCAGTATAAACCATTCCTGTCTTCCAAATAAGAGGACTGTTCTCTGTAGTCTAACTTGTTTATTGGCAAAATAGGAATATTTGATGTGATCAATTGTGTGGCAAAACTATAAGAATACAAATAACATGTGTAAGTATAAAGCATAACATACATCAGCAGAAAGCATAGAACAGCATGTATTATAACATTACATTAACACTGGGCATATGTCCAAAATGGCTGCCTATACATAGGAATACATGTCTAGCATCTAACAGTTACAACCTCTTTCCCTAAGTAACACTTACACCTAGATAAACAGCACTGCATAGCACAATATCCCTGAACATAGGTAGATAGATGTCTCACCAGACATGCATGCAAAAGGATGGTGGAGTTTAAGAAGAATATATGCCGAAGGACAGCTCTGCTGGTGTGTCCTTGATGACTGTAGACTGAGACGGGGCTTCTCGTTTCCAGAATGCAATAATCTTTATTAACAGAAAAGCAAAGTGTAGTACACTTTTAAGACTGCTATATGGTGCTATTTAGTGTTGATCGAACATGGTATCAGCATAACCATCCCACTTCTGTGCCTACTCAAATGCTCGCTGCTCACAATTAAGGACGACGCTTTGCATGTGGCAGAGGTGGAAATGGGGGAAGACATTACACAGGGTGATCGCCAGACCACCCTCAGTTTGTCTTCTTAGTGTGAATTGCACGATGAAGAGGAGGAGGAGGAGCAGGAGACGGTTGCCTCCGCTACAGAGGGTAGTACCCATGGAAGTTTAATTCCATCTGTTCTGTGTGGGTGGGCAGAAGAGGAGGAAGAGGATGAGGATATTAAGAGTCATCCTCCTGATGACGACAGTGAAGTCTTGCTTGTTGGGACTCTGGCACACATGGCTGACTTCATGTTAGGCTGCCTATCCCACGACCCGCGTGTTAAATGCATTTTAGACAACACGGATTACTGGTTTTTCACACTTCTTGACCCCCGTTACAAAGAGAATTTCTCATCTCTTATTCCTCTGGTGGAGAGGACGAGTAAAACTGTGAAATACGAGAAAGTCCTTTTTGAAAGATTGCTCCAAAAATTTCCATCTGAAAACGCTGACGGCAGAGTCCATAGTTCCTTGGGCAACCGAGGAGAGGAGACAAGGGGAACACACAGCAGTTACAACAGAGGCAGGGCAACACTCTCCAAAGCTTGGGACAGTTTCACGACATCCTGCCAGCACCCTCATCCTGATGCACTGCCTACTATCACAAGGTGGGAAAATTTTTGAAAGATAGCGAAGGAGGACATAGCAGACTGTGTCAGCGTCCTCAATGATCCCTCAGTGCCTTACAACTACTGGGTTTCCAAGCTGGACACGTGGCACGAACTGGCAGTCTACTCCTTGGAGGTGCTGGCCTGCCCTACCGCCAATGTTTTGTCTGAGCGGGTATTTTGTGCTACTAGTGGCATTATTACAGATAAGCGTCTGGTTTCACTGCAAATACAGTCAGGTCCATAAATATTGGGACATCAACACAATTCTAACATTTTTGGCTCTATACACCACCACAATGGATTTGAAATGAAATGAACAAGATGTGCTTTAATTGCAGACTGTCAGCTTTAATTTGAGGGTATTTACATCCAAATCAGGTGAACAGTGTAGGAATTACAACAGTTTGCATATGTGCCTCCCACTTGTTAAGGGACCAAAAATAATGGGACAATTGGTTTCTCAGCTGTTCCATGGCCAGGTGTGTGTTATTCCCTCATTATCCCAATTACAATGAGCAGATAAAAGGTCCAGAGTTCATTTCAAGTGTGCTATTTGCAATTAGAATCTGTTGCTGTCAACTCTCAATATGAGATCCAAAGAGTTGTCACTATCAGTGAAGCAAGCTGAAAAAACAAAACAAACCCATCAGAGAGATAGCAAAAACAATAGGCGTGGCCAAAACAACTGTTTGGAACATTCTTAAAAAGAAGGAATGCACCGATGAGCTCAGCAAAACCAAAAGACCCGGAAGACCACGGAAAACAACTGTGGTGGATGACCGAAATATTATTTCCCTGGTGAAGAAAACACCCTTCACAACAGTTGGCCAGATCAAGAACACTCTCCAGGAGGTAGGTGTATGTGTGTCAAAGTCAACAATCAAGAGAAGACTTCACCAGAGTGAATACAGAGGGTTCACCACAAGATGTAACCCATTGGTGAGCCTCAAAAACAGGAAGGCCAGATTAGAGTTTGCCAAACGACATCTAAAAAAGAAAAGAACACAAATGCAATAGCACTCTGCAACCAGCACTCCGCCCTGCCTCCATGCTGGATGTTGAATGAGGCATTGGTGTACATTTTGGCCAAAGCGTGATGGATTATGGATAATAATAACAAAACACATCGGTATACAATTTTTATGAACTACTTGTCTTAGCTGTACACTATAGGGTTTCAGTTTTATTTTATAGTGCCTTAATAATGCTAGGGCTATATATAAAAAAACATCAAAATCACAATATATTGAAACAGCATGTCTAGTCTTTCTTTACAGACCAATCCGTCTTCTTGGAAAATATGACGGAGTTTAGACAGGGCGTCTTTTCTCAATAGACTGATGTGGAGGTGTGCTCTCTGTCGGTAAATGCCCTTGTGCACCATAAATATTACAACATATTGGATCGATCTCTGTATATAAATTTGGATTTTGTTCACACATTGCGATATTGAGAGCGAATATTCCAATGGTTTACCCATTTAACCCATTGTGGGAAACCTGTTGCGCCGGGGCCTTGCTGACATAGAGCCATGGAAGTTTACCAACTTCCCTCCACATTAACCCTGTGAGTGCTATATGTGTGCGTCTCTGTGGGGACGCACGCATGTATGTGTATATATATGCGTATATGCGTGTGTGTATATGCATGTATGCGTCCATGCATGTATGCATAGTCCCCCTGACATGCTCTTCCTTATGATATATACCACTCGCTTATTCCCAGTGTTTAAATTTTAATTGCTGGAATGTCAAACTATAAATTTTATGTATACATGCATTTTTGTATAACACAGTTGTTCATTGTTTTGGAGCTGAGTAATCACATCTTGCTACTTTTTATCTGTTGTATTGTATTATATAATCATGTTGTAGCACTTCAGGTATGGAAATGTTTTTATGTCACGGGTGAACCTGTGTGCACAGGTGTCTTGCGTTAGCCGTGCTGATTTTTGACTCACCCGGGTTGAGACTCCTCCTTATGGGCGGATTTCTTGAGGTTGGGCCTTATTTCAGCGGGGTGCACGCCAGACACTTTAGATCATGAGTAAGAACGATAGCGTTCGAAACGCGTAGATCGTGGGGAGCAGTGGGGTTCTTGTGTCACTGTTGCTGTCTGTACCTGTATTTTGGTGAAGATAATAAAGACCGGGATTTTTTGCACAGAACGTCCTCGAGTGCCGGAGCATTTTTTGATCATCTATTTACCACTGGACTGGCTTGAGTCCGCCCCGTGCACCGCTGTATAGGATCGGAAGGTGAGCTGGCTGTAACCTTTTTCTCAGTTTTATACTGACTTTAAAACCAGCCTCCAGGGCAGACTAGCTGGTCAGGTGTGCATGACTGCATGGAGATCGTCACGCCTCCAATATATACTACAAAGAAAAAATGTGGGGGATTCAGTCAGCACAACCCTATATGCAGGTGCACATCGCTATGGCGAAATACATATACAAAGAAAAGAACACAAAGGCAATAGCACTCTGCAACCAGCACTCCGCCCTGCCTCCATGCTGGATGTTGAATGAGGCATTGGTGTACATTTTGGCCAAAGCGTAATAAGCCACTCACCACGTCAAGGTCGCCTCTATGAGTGGTCCCTAACACTAGTTCTTACCTGTTTATGGGCCATGACAGCTACACAAAGTCCAGGGAGCGCAGGTACAGCATGAACGCCAGGCACACTCTGCTTTTAACCCCGTCTGGTGCCGTTACAGCTTTCATCGGATCCAGGGATGCAAGTACCAACATGCATGCTGAGCCCACTATATACCTCTTCTGGAGCCAAATGGCTACTGGTAGGCCCTGTAGAAGTAGACTCAGTTTTATACTGACTTTAAAACCAGCCTCCAGGGCAGACTAGCTGGTCAGGTGTGCATGACTGCATGGAGATCGCCACGCCTCCAATATATACTACAAAGAAAAAATGTGGGGGATTGAGTCAGCACAACCCTATATGCAGGTGCACATCGCTATGGTGAAATACATATACAAAGAAAAGAACACAAATGCAATAGCACTCTGCAACCAGCACTCCGCCCTGCCTCCATGCTGGATGTTGAATGAGGCATTGGTGTACATTTTGGCCAAAGCGTAATAAGCCACTCACCACGTCAAGGTCGCCTCTATGAGTGGTCCCTAACACTAGTTCTTACCTGTTTATGGGCCATGACAGCTACACAAAGTCCAGGGAGCGCAGGTACAGCATGAACGCCAGGCACACTCTGCTTTTAACCCCGTCTGGTGCCGTTACAGCTTTCATCGGATCCAGGGATGCAAGTACCAACATGCATGCTGAGCCCACTATATACCTCTTCTGGAGCCAAATGGCTACTGGTAGGCCCTGTAGAAGTAGACTCAGTTTTATACAGACTTTAAAACCAGCCTCCAGGGCAGACTAGCTGGTCAGGTGTGCATGACTGCATGGAGATCGCCACGCCTCCAATATATACTACAAAGAAAAAATGTGGGCGATTCAGTCAGCACAACCCTATATGCAGGTGCACATCGCTATGGTGAAATACATATACAAAGAAAAGAACACAAATGCAATAGCACTCTGCAACCAGCACTCCGCCCTGCCTCCATGCTGGATGTTGAATGAGGCATTGGTGTACATTTTGGCCAAAGCGTAATAAGCCACTCACCACGTCAAGGTCGCCTCTATGAGTGGTCCCTAACACTAGTTCTTACCTGTTTATGGGCCATGACAGCTACACAAAGTCCAGGGAGCGCAGGTACAGCATGAACGCCAGGCACACTCTGCTTTTAACCCCGTCCGGTGCCGTTACAGCTTTCATCGGATCCAGGGATGCAAGTACCAACATGCATGCTGAGCCCACTATATACTTATCCTGGAGCCAAATGGCTACTGGTAGGCCCTGTAGAAGTAGACTCAGTTTTATACTGACTTTAAAACCAGCCTCCAGGGCAGACTAGCTGGTCAGGTGTGCATGACTGCATGGAGATCGCCACGCCTCCAATATATACTTGTCGCGACTGTGACTGATCCAGACAGGTCTGGGAGGAGAAGGTCACAGCGACTTGCTACTCGCGATAGCTTGTGAGTTTGCTCCATGGTTCAGGGTATGTCATCCAGGTTTTGCCTTGTGAACCTTTTTGTCCTGACTGGGAGTTTGTAGGCATCCTTCTCAGGTGAGTCCTGTCTGCCACTCCCAGATACTATATTAGTTTCAGTTTCACTTGCAGTCATTGCCAGATATAGTCCTTACTTCCAGTGCTACTCTGACCTTTGAAGGAGATCGTTTGATGGTGTTGCTGTGGAGCTCTTGTCCGGCGTGGACTGTCGTGTTTGGGATCGCCTTCTCTGCTCGTGACTGGATAAGTCTATCTCTGCTGTTGTTTGTTTGTTGCTGTCTTCCTCTGTTGTTTTCCTAGACGTGAGTGATGGTGACTAGCACTCCCATCGGCCTTTCCCCAGTCCAGTCTTGTTAGGGCGACTGAGGGTTTAGGCATCCTGCTCGCCGCACGGGTTCACACTCCGTCTAGGGTATCAGGGCAGACAGGTGCCAGCTTAGGGTTAGTCAGGGGTGGCCATTCTTTTTCCCATCCGTAGATAAGGGTCCTCCTTCCCCTCCGTCTGGTGCGAAACGACTGCTGCTGGGATAGCGGTCGTGACAGTATATCTGGCCTTTAAAAAAAAAAAAAAAAAAAAGTGACATTTCTTTTTTTTTTTTTTTTTTCCTTGCTGTTTTGCTTTGTATTTTGTCTGTTCCACTATGGATCCGGTTTCGGTTTTGGCGAAACAATAACAGGGGTTATCCCTTGAAGTGGCAGGATTAAAAGCAACAGTGCTGCAGCAGCAATCCTTGGGTTCCACCGTTGCAACGGGAAACCAAGGTACTCCTGAGCCAAAAGTGGCTTTACCTGATAGGTTCTCAGGAGGGAGAGACCAATTTGTAACCTTCAGAGAAGCTTGCAAATTGTTCTTCAGGTTACGCCCTAGATCCTCCGGCGGTAAGGAACAACGGGTGGGCATTGTAATTTCTCTCCTGCAAGGAGATCCGCAGGCTTGGGCTTTCTCCCTACCATCAGACTCTCCGGCCTTACGATCAGTGGAGGAGTTTTTTGAAGCCCTGGGTCTCGTATATGATGACCCGGACAGGGTCTCACTCCCTGAGTCTAAGCTACGTAGACTTCGGCAAGAGAACCGGTCTGCTGAACTATATTGTTCCGAATTCCGTAGGTGGGCTACTGATACGTTATGGAACGACTCGGCCCTTAGGAGTCAGTTCTGCCAGGGGTTGTCTGAAAAATGAAAAGACGCGCTGGCGGTATACGAGGTCCCTGGGTCTCTTGAGGCTGCTATGTCTCTGTCCATAAGAATCGACAGACGACTCAGGGAGAGACTATTAAATTTTACGGAGGCCTCTATAGGGCAGGGATCGGTCTGTTATGGTCCAGTCGAACTAATGCAAATAGGGGGCGCCACTAGAATGGTTAATCCTCCTAAGTTCCGCCGTAGGTCAGAGGTTTGTTTTCGTTGTGGGGGGAGGGGTCATTTTGTAAAGGTTTGTCCCTCAGAACCCAATAGACCACAAACAAAGGAGCCGCCGGAAAACTAGAGTCCCCAGATTGTGCGGAGGAAAACAGTCTGGGCGTATTTGTTTCCTCCATACGCATGTCTCAGTTTTTGTTGTCCGCTACCGTTGAGGCGGGCAATAAAACTGAGATCTGTTCCGTCTTTTTGGACAGTGGGGCGGGGGTCAACTTGGTGGATTCACGGTTTGCTCAGGCTCTGGGTTTTACTCCGGAACCGGTATGCAGAACTATTCCTGTTTTTGCCATCGACTCCTCCCCTCTTACTCAGAGAGAGTTAACTCAGATCATCCATAATATCCATCTGCAGGTAGGGGACCTCCATAAAGAGCATATCTTTTGTTATGTCCTGGACGGTCTTCCGGCTCCTATGGTATTGGGGCTTCCCTGGCTGGTGACTCACAATCCCGTGGTGGATTGGCAGGCCGGGGAGATTGTGGAGTGGAGTGAACATTGTAAGGACAACTGCTTGAGTAGTAGGTGCTCTACACTCTCTGTAACATCTTTACCTGCCTTTCTGTCAGATTTTATGGATGTGTTCTCTGAGAAGGGTTGTCAGGGGTTACCACCTCATCGTCCATATGATTGCCCGATTAATCTATTACCTGGGGCAAAACTACCTAAAACCCGGTTATACAATCTTTCCGGCCCGGAGAGGAAGGCTATGCAAGATTATATTTCGGAGAGTTTGGCTAAAGGACACATCAGACCCTCTTCTTCACCCGTGGCTGCAGGGTTCTTTTTCGTTAAAAAGAAAGATGGGGGCCTGCGTCCTTGCCTGGATTTCCGGGAATTAAACCGGATAACTATCCGAGATCCCTATCCTCTTCCTCTCATTCCCGACCTCTTTAATCAGGATGCTGGTGCTAAATGGTTCTCCAAAATGGATCTCAGAGGAGCCTATAACCTGGTTCGCATCAAAGAGGGGGATGAGTGGAAAACGGCTTGTAATACTCCGGAAGGGCATTATGAAAATCTGGTCATGCCATTTGGTCTTACTAATGCGCCTGCGGTGTTCCAACATTTTGTCAACGATATTTTTAGTCACCTTATCGGGAGATTTGTTGTGATATATCTTGATGACATCCTGGTCTATTCCCCGGATCTGGATACACATAAGATCCATGTGAGACAAGTGCTGCAGATATTAAGGGCTAACAAATTGTTTGCTAAATTAGAGAAATGTGTGTTCGCCGTAAAAGAACTGCCATTTCTGGGGTATGTGTTGTCAGATTCAGGTTTCCGCATGGATCCAGAGAAAGTCCGGGCGATTATGGACTGGGATCTGCCTGAGAACCTGAAGCATTGCAACGCTTCCTGGGGTTTGCCCATTTTTATAGAAAGTTTATTAAGAACTATTCCTTGGTGGTCAAACCACTGACGGACATGACCCGAAAGGGATCCGATTTTTCCAAATGGTCACATGCAGCCAAAACTGCCTTTACATCTCTGAAGGAGAGATTCATCTCGGCCCCTATTCTCGTACAGCCAGATGTCTCACTTCCTTTTATTGTAGAGGTTGACGCATCAGAGGTGGGGGTGGGAGCGGTACTATCTCAGGGCCCGTCCCCTGGTGAATGGCGTCCGTGTGCTTTCTTTTCGAAGAAGTTGTCTACTGCAGAAAGGAACTATGATATTGGCAACAGGGAACTTTTAGCTATTAAGTTGGCCTTTGAGGAGTGGCGTCATTTTTTGGAGGGGGCGGTTCATCCCGTCACGGTGATTACTGATCACAAAAACTTATTATATCTGGAGTCTGCTAAACGTCTCACCCCTAGACAGGCTTGGTGGTCGTTATTTTTTACTAGGTTTAATTTTGTAATAACCTATCGCCCGGGGGCAAAAAATACTAAGGCGGATGCATTGTCCCGAAGATTTCCTGGAGGGGGTGATGTTGATGTACCAGAGCACATTTTGCAAAAGGGGGTGGTGGTCTCTGCATTACACTCAGGTTTGGAGGGGAGGGTGTTGGAAGCTCAGGGGGACGCCCCAGCCTCCTGCCCCTCGGGTAAACTGTTTGTGCCAGAAAATTTACGACTGGAGATACTAAAAGAACACCATAACTCCACACTGGCAGGACACCCAGGTAGTAGGGCAACCTCTGAGTGGGTGTCTCGTCGGGTCTGGTGGCCTAAATGGCGCCAGGAGGTGTTGAATTTTGTGTCTGCATGTGCTACCTGTGCTCGTTCTAAGGTAGATCATACTCGTCCGGCAGGGCGTCTTTTACCTCTGGCCATCCCCAACAGGCCTTGGACGCACCTATCAATGGATTTCATTACGGATCTACCAGTATCAGCGGGGAAGACTGTTATTCTTGTAGTTGTTGACAGATTCAGTAAAATGGTGCACTTTATTGCTCTTGCCGCATTGCCTAATGCTAACACACTGGCTCAGGTTTTTATTGACCACATCGTGAAGCTTCACGGGGTCCCTTCCGATATTGTTTCGGATCGTGGTACCCAATTTGTTTCTAAATTTTGGAAAGCTTTTTGTTCTCGTTTAGGGGTTCATCTGTCGTTTTCTTCATCTTTCCATCCACAGTCCAACGGTCAGACTGAACGTACAAATCAAAACCTAGAGACATATTTGAGATGCTTTGTTTCCGAAAATCAGGAGGAATGGTCATCTTATTTACCGTTAGCCGAGTTTGCCATTAATAATCGTCGTCAAGAATCTACCGATAAGTCACCATTTTTTGGTGCGTATGGTTTCCATCCTCAGTTTTGTACGTTTAGTGAGGGGGGGCCGTCTGGGATTCCCGAGGAGGAACGATTTGCGTCTTCACTTTCTTCAGTGTGGCAGAGTGTGCAAGAAAGTTTGAAGAGAATGGGTGGTAGATACAAACGTGTGGCTGATAGGAAGCGCTCTGAAGGTCCGGACCTTGGGGTGAATGACTTGGTGTGGTTGTCTACCAGAAATATCAAGTTGAAGGTTCCCTCGTGGAAATTAGGTCCGAGATTTATTGGTCCTTATAGGGTAATTAAGATCATTAACCCGGTGGCTTTTCGTCTGGAGCTACCTCAGACTCTAAGGATCCATAATGTCTTCCACAGGTCTCTGCTTAAGAGATATGTAGAACCTCCTGAACCATTGCCGCTACCGCCTCCACCGGTGGTTGTTGATGGCAGTCTTGAGTTTCAGGTAGAAAAGATTGTTGATTCACGATATGTTCGCCGCTCTCTTCAGTACCTGGTGCACTGGAAAGGTTATGGTTCCGAAGAGAGAATGTGGGTTCCAGCATCAGAGATAAAAGCGGACAGACTCATTCAGGCTTTTCATAGCTCCCATCCGGAGAGGCCTGGTCTTGAGGGTCCGGGGGCCCCTCGTAGAAAGGGGGGTACTGTCACGACTGTGACTGATCCATACAGGTCTGGGAGGAGAAGGTCGCAGCGACTTGCTACTCGCGATAGCTTGTGAGTTTGCTCCATGGTTCAGGGTATGTCATCCAGGTTTTGCCTTGTGAACCTTTTTGTCCTGACTAGGAGTTTGTAGGCATCCTTCTCAGGTGAGTCCTGTCTGCCACTCCCAGATACTATATTAGTTTCAGTTTCACTTGCAGTCATTGCCAGATATAGTCCTTACTTCCAGTGCTACTCTGACCTTTGAAGGAGATCGTTTGATGGTGTTGCTGTGGAGCTCTTGTCCGGCGTGGACTGTCGTGTTTGGGATCGCCTTCTCTGCTCGTGACTGGATAAGTCTATCTCTGCTGTTGTTTGTTTGTTGCTGTCTTCCCCTTTTGTTTTCCTAGACGTGAGTGATGGTGAATAGCGCTCCCATCGGCCTTTCCCCAGTCCAGTCTTGTTAGGGCGTCTGAGGGTTTAGGCATCCTGCTCGCCGCACGGGTTCACACTCCGTCTAGGGTATCAGGGCAGACAGGTGCCAGCTTAGGGTTAGTCAGGGGTGGCCATTCTATTTCCCATCCGTAGATAAGGGTCCCCCTTCCCCTCCGTCTGGTGCGACACGACTGCTGCTGGGATAGCGGTCGTGACAATACTACAAAGAAAAAATGTGGGGGATTCAGTCAGCACAACCCTATATGCAGGTGCACATCGCTATGGTGAAATACATATACAAAGAAAAGAACACAAATGCAATAGCACTCTGCAACCAGCACTCGGACATCTAAAAAAGCCTTCACAGTTCTGGAACAACATCCTATGGACAAATGAGACCAAAATCAACTTGTACCAGAGTGATGGGAAGAGAAGAGTATGGAGAAGGAAAGGAACTGCTCATGATCCTAAGCATACCACCTCATCAGTGAAGCATGGTGGTGGTAGTGTCATGGCGTGGACATGTATGGCTGCCAATGGAACAGGTTCACTTGTATTTAATGATGATGTGACTGTTGACAAAAGCAGGATGAATTCTGAAGTGTTTCGGGCAATATTATCTGCTTATATTCAGACAAATGCTTCAGAACTCATTGGACGGCGCTTCACAGTGCAGATGGACAATGACCCAAAGCATACTGCAAAAGCAACCAAAGAGCTTTTTAAGGGAAAGAAGTGGAATGTTATGCAATGGCCAAGTCAATCACCTGACCTGAATCCGATTGAGCATGCATTTCACTTGCTGAAGACAAAACTGAAGGGAAAATGCCCCAAGAACAAGCAGGAACTGAAGACAGTTGCAGTAGAGGCCTGGCAGAGCATCACCAGGAATGAAACCCAGCGACTGGTGATGTCTATGCGTTCCAGACTTCAGGCTGTAATTGACTGGAAAGGATTTGCAACCAAGTTTTAAAAAGTGAAAGTTTGATTTATGATTATTATTCTGCCCCATTACTTTTGGTCCCTTAACAAGTGGGAGGCACATATGCAAACTGTTGTAATTCCTGCACCGTTCACCTGATTTGGTTGTAAATACCCTCAAATTAAAGCTGACAGTCTGCAGTTAAAGCACATCTTGTTCATTTCATTTCAAATCCATTGTGGTGGTGTATAGAGCCAAAAATTTTCGAATTGTGTTGATGTTCCAATATTTATGGACCTGACTGTATATCCTTGGACTAACTTTCTGTCCATGTAAAACTCAACTTCATTGATTTCCAGGTTCATTCCTGTTGTTATAAGTTCAGCCAACTCTACTGCAATCACAGCAGTGCAGAGCTCCAGTCTGGAAATCGTGTGTTTGCGGAGTGGCGCCAGTTTGGTCCGGCTCATGACAAATCCTATATGGCATTGTTCTTTAACATCAATGGTCTGTAGGTATGCTATGGCAGCAATTGCCTTGACTGAAGCATCACAGAAAATATATAATCATTCATTTTGACTTCAGTAGATGGCACGGAAGCATACAGGGAGTGCAGAATTATTAGGCAAGTTGTATTTTTGAGGATTAATTTTATTATTGAACAACAACCATGTTCTCAATGAACCCAAAAAACTCATTAATATCAAAGCTGAATATTTTTGGAAGTAGTCTTTAGTTTGTTTTTAGTTTTAGCTATTTTAGGGGGATATCTGTGTGTGCAGGTGACTATTACTGTGCATAATTATTAGGCAACTTAACAAAAAACAAATATATACCCATTTCAATTATTTATTTTTACCAGTGAACCCAATATAACATCTCAACATTCACAAATATACATTTCTGACATTCAAAAACAAAACAAAAACAAATCAGTGACCAATATAGCCACCTTTCTTTGCAAGGACACTCAAAAGCCTTCCATCCATGGATTCTGTCAGTGTTTTGATCTGTTCACCATCAACATTGCGTGCAGCAGCAACCACAGCCTCCCAGACACTGTTCAGAGAAGTGTACTGTTTTCCCTCCTTGTAAATCTCACATTTGATGATGGACCACAGGTTCTCAATGGGGTTCAGATCAGGTGAACAAGGAGGCCATGTCATTAGATTTTCTTCTTTTATACCCTTTCTTGCCAGCCACGCTGTGGAGTACTTGGACGCGTGTGATGGAGCATTGTCCTGCATGAAAATCATGTTTTTCTTGAAGGATGCAGACTTCTTCCTGTACCACTGCTTGAAGAAGGTGTCTTCCAGAAACTGGCAGTAGGACTGGGAGTTGAGCTTGACTCCATCCTCAACCCGAAAAGGCCCCACAAGCTCATCTTTGATGATACCAGCCCAAACCAGTACTCCACCTCCACCTTGCTGGCGTCTGAGTCGGACTGGAGCTCTCTGCCCTTTACCAATCCAGCCACGGGCCCATCCATCTGGCCCATCAAGACTCACTCTCATTTCATCAGTCCATAAAACCTTAGAAAAATCAGTCTTGAGATATTTCTTTGCCCAGTCTTGACGTTTCAGCTTGTGTGTCTTGTTCAGTGGTGGTCGTCTTTCAGCCTTTCTTACCTTGGCCATGTCTCTGAGTATTGCACACCTTGTGCTTTTGGGCACTCCAGTGATGTTGCAGCTCTGAAATATGGCCAAACTGGTGGCAAGTGGCATCTTGGCAGCTGCACGCTTGACTTTTCTCAGTTCATGGGCAGTTATTTTGCGCCTTGGTTTTTCCACACGCTTCTTGCGACCCTGTTGACTATTTTGAATGAAACGCTTGATTACTCGATGATCACGCTTCAGAAGCTTTGCAATTTTAAGAGTGCTGCATCCCTCTGCAAGATATCTCACTATTTTTGACTTTTCTGAGCCTGTCAAGTCCTTCTTTTGACCCATTTTGCCAAAGGAAAGGAAGTTGCCTAATAATTATGCACACCTAATATAGGGTGTTGATGTCATTAGACCACACCCCTTCTCATTACAGAGATGCACATCACCTAATATGCTTAATTGGTAGTAGGCTTTCGAGCCTATACAGCTTGGAGTAAGACAACATGCATAAAGAGGATAATGTGGTCAAAATACTAATTTGCCTAATAATTCTGCACGCAGTGTAGAGTCGTGCCACATGAAGGCTGGTCAAAGCTTCGAGAGACTTCTTCCAACCTGTCCACAGGTCCTGTTTCTCCATGGGAAGCGGATATCCCAGTCAGACTTCTCTGTTGTTAAGTCCCTTAGCATTATTTTGCCTTGGATGTTAACAGGCGCTACGAATCCCAGAGGATCATATAAGCTGTTTATGGTGGACATAACTCCTCTACATGTTAAGGTCTTATCTTTCTTGCTGATTTGGAAGGTGATTGTGTCTGCCTTTAAATCCCAGAGCAAACCGAGACTCCGCTGCATGGGAAGGGAGTCGGTGCTAAGATCCAAGTCCTTTAGATCAGTGTTTCCCAACCAGTGTGCCTCCAGCTGTTGCAAAACTACAACTCCCAGCATGCCCAGACAGCCTTTGGCTGTGCAGGCATGCTGGGAGTTGTAGTTTTGCAACAGCTGGAGGCACACTGGTTGGGAAACACTGCTTTAGATCACTTGAATGGTCTTGGGGTGAGAAGGCTTCCATTAACTCACGGCTGTTGGAGGCTATTTTGTGCAACCTCAAATTAGATAAAGCGAGCATCTCTTGAACCCTTTTCAGGAGACTGATTGCAGTCTTGTTCGTGGGTGTGGATTTCAAGAAGTCATCCACGTAGAAATCTTTATCCGCAAAGGATCTGACATCTGACCCATACTTTGCTTCACCCTCTCGGGCTGAATGCCTGAGACCGTAGATAGCAACCACAGGGCAAGGACTGTTTCCAAAGATGTGCACTCTCATTCGGTACTCTACAATGTCTTCATTGGGGTCGTTGTTGTGGTACCAGAAGAACCTCTGGATCATAGTTGTCATCTGTCTTGGGATGCTGATGGACATATTCTGAGACGCTGTGCTGGATATTGTTCATCCAGGTCTGGCCCAAGTACTTGGCTGTGTTTCTTGGATTTGAGGAACTCCTAGGCTTCCAGGTACTCTGCTTTGACTATTGCGGCTGCCGCTTCTTTCTCTGCAGCAAGTTTTTCCATTGATGCTTGCAGGTATGCTGTCTCTTCTTACAATGACGCTTGCATGCGTGCTCTCTCTTTTTCCTTTGACGCTCTTTCTTTCTTTATTTGAATCTCTTAAAGGTTTTCCATTTTCCTAGTTAAAGAAAATGTGTCATCAGAATATGGCCTACTGTTTTGTAATTCTGCCTGTGGTTATAATAGCTACTGAAAAGTTACCTGTACAGTACAGGAAATCATGGCCTATTATTAGACCCAGTACAAATTACCATGGTACCCAATAAATCATGCATTAATATGCTTGCTTTTATTGTACAAAATCCAGTGTGGTTCAGAACATTTCATATATTTACAGTAAATAGCCACTCATGGAACGCTCAAGACTCAAGGACGTTTCAGTCATTTATAGACCTTCCTCAACAACATGAGACTGTGGCTAAAAGCTGGAAGTCATGGAGGCGCTGGACCATGGAGTCACTGGACCATCTAGCTTTCAGCCACAGTCTCATGTTGCTTAGGAAGGTCAATAAATGACTTGGGAAAGGGGGGATGATGTGAATTTTTCCTAACTAAAGACAGTTTTTCAAACATAGTTTTGCTAATAATGGAAATAATGAAGTTAATAAAAAAAAATCCCCAGACATTCCCTGTATCTGTCTGTTTACTTCTGAAATGTCATGTAGCAAGACAACAACCCTAAGCACACAATTTATTCTACCAAAGAATGGTTAAAAAAAAAGGAGAATAAAATTAAAGTTTTTGAATGGCCAAGTCAAAATCCTGAGCCTAACCCAATAGAAATTGGAAGTGTTAGAATTTGAAGTGACCAGATTATGGGAGAAAACCCACCAGCATAACAGAGCTGAAGCTGTTTTGTATGGAGGTATGGACTAAAATTCCTCCAAGCCGATATTCAGGACTAATCAACAATTACCAGAAATGTTTACTTGCAGTTATTGCTGCAAAAGGAGTTCACACCAGATATGGAACACAAAGGTTCACTTACTTTTGCCACTCATAGAGCTGCAATTTTGTATCATTTTCCTCAATTAATAAATTACCAAGTCTAATATTTTTCACTCATTTCTTTAATCTGGCTATATTTATCTACTTTTAGGACTGAAAATCTGATAAAGTTAAGTCAAATTTATGCATAAAAATAGACAATTTTGAAGGGTTCACAAATTTTCAAGCACCACTGTATAATTGCTCTCATAGCAGGAATATGAATTGGGCCCCCTAACTCCACCCACTACCCACCTCTAGCCTATCCCATTACTTGCCCTGGCTCCTCCCCTGCCACAGCACAGATTGCCAATAAATAAAGAAATACAATGTATAAATAACCTATTGAAACCATTAGGGATAAATATTTTTTGTTGCAGTAACTAAATAAAAATACATATTTTCCAATAATCATTGAAAAGTACAGATCGCCCCATAAAAAATGAGCCCTTAAATAGCTCAATACATCTAACTACGAAAAAGTTAGAGGGGTCAGAATTTTACTCTGAAATGAAAAAAAATATATGTTTTTTTTCAAAGTTGTTTTTTTCAGTATTAGGGCTTGCTCACACGACCGTTGCCCCTCCATGCCCGTGTTGTGGACCGCAGACTGCGGTCCACAATGCACGGGCACCGGCCGTGGGGCTGCTGATTGCAGATCAGGACCCCATTCACTTGAATGGGGTCCGCGATCCGTCCGTCCATTCCGCAAAAAAGATAGAGCAAGTTCTATCTTTTTGCGGTGCGGAGGCATGGAACGGAACCCACGGAAGCACTCCGTAGTGCTTCCGTCGGGTTCTGTTCCATTCTGCACCGCATCTACGGATTTGCAGACCCATTCAATATTTGCAATACGACAATGGAGGGGCAACGGTCGGGTAAACAAGCCCTTAAAATGCAAAACAAACTGTATTGACCTGGAGAATAAAAGTAACAAGTCAGTTTTTCTGCATAGGAAATGGTGTAAAAAAATAAAAATAAATTAAAAGTGGCGGAATATTATAATTTTTTTAATTCCACCTGATTTGGATTTTTTTTTTTTTTCCAACCGTATTAGTAAGTGCATTTTGTCATGGAAAAAAGCAAGCCCTCATACGGCTATGTGACTGAAAATATAAAAAGAAGTTATGGTTTTAGGAGGGCTGGGAGTAAAAAACTAAAAGGAAAAAAATTGAAAACTTCCTGGTCATTAAAAGGGTTAATGAAGTTAGAGTGTACCTAAACTTTTACATAAAATTTTTTAACCCCCTATTATAAAATTTTTTAACCCCCTTTTTTTACATAAAGTTTTTTAACCCCCTAAAGTTTTTTAACCCCCTATTTCACTAGGGCTGCAGTGAGCCATGTACTGCACACATCACTGCTCCTGTCTGTCTGCTTTGGTAGAGCCGGGCATAGATGGGCTATATCAGGTTTTAGCAGAGTGGGCACAGGGCATCATACAGTCGGGTCCATAAATATTGGGACATCAACACAATTCTAACATTTTTGTCTCTATACACCACCACAATGGATTTGAAATGAAACAAACAAGATGTGCTTTACCTGCAGACTGTCAGCTTTAATTTGAGGGAATTTACATCCAAATCAGGTGAACGGTGTAGGAATTACAACAGTTTTCATATGTGCCTCCTACTGATTAAGGGACCAAAAGTAATGGGATAATTTGCTTCTCAGCTGTTCCATGGCCAGATGTGTGTTATTCCCTCATTATCCCAATTACAATGAGCAGATAAAAGGTCCAGAGTTCATTTCAAGTGTGCTATTTGCATGTGGAATCTGTTGCTGTCAACTCTCAAGATGAGATCCAAAGAGCTGTCCCTAAAAAAGCCTTCACAGTTCTGGCACAACATCCTATGGATAGGTGAGACCAAGATCAACTTGTACCAGAGTGATGGGAAGAGAAAAGTATGGAGAAGGCACATCTTGTTTGTTTCATTTTAAATCCATTGTGGTGGTGTATAGAGCCAAAAATGTTAGAATTGTGTCGATGTCCCAATATTTATGGACCTGACTGTATGTATGCGAGCACACCTGAGCAACTTCTGGGCAGGAACTGGCCTACCTACCTCTCCTCCTGCCTGTGCCCACTGTGCTAAGTCCTGACAAAGTCCATCCCCCACATCTGAACTCTTTTTGCTGCTGATGCTTAGTGTGTCCCAGCCCCCCCAACCCCACAGTTCATGTGCACACTATCCTCTGTATGAGCATCAACAGCAATTATTTTGATAAGCCTTATAAGTTACATACATAACACAGGAACTCTGCTTGCTGCTGCTGCAGCAGCAGGACCCACTCTTCCCCTCACCAACTATCCCCCCACCATAAAAAAATCGTATGCATAGAGATACAGCCCTCAACTTGCATTGTGTTGCAGTAGCAGTAACACACAGGGGCAGGCAATGCTGGGGGGCTGCTGGAGGTGACAGGCTGAAAACTGAAGCAGGCAGCGCATGAGTGAGTCCCTGCCACGTCCCGCCCGTCCAGTTCTGTCTTCTGGTGCGAGCAATACACTAGCCAATCAGCAGCAGGAGTTTAGCCTGCTAAATGCTGATTGGCCAGTGCAGCACCCAGCAGAAAGAAGAGAGAGCGCTAGCCTGGCTGCAGTGCTGGCAGGGTCAGGGACATCGGCGCTGGTCTGTGCACTGCATTTGCACACAGTGGAGGAGAGAGGGAAGGGGGTCCTTAGAAGGACGGAATCACAGCCCGCCGGAGCCCTAGATAGGGACTCAGGACAGAAGACCTAATACATAACTAACTGCAGACATTGTAGGGGGTGGGGCCTTCCATGCACTCTGGGCCCCCCATAGCTCGGGCCCCATAGCAGCTGTGTGGTCTGCCACTAATGACGGTACGCCACTGCTCTGAGCTTCTAGTTGATATCAAGCAAAAAACTATGTCCGCACTTATAGCAAAATAACATTTGAAAGTGATCAGTTGATTGTCATTACTTAGAGAACGTGTGATGTCCCCCAGTAAAAGTAAAACTGAAACATATTGTCATTGTTATGCTTGCTGCCATATGTATCACTAAATTGACAACTGGTAGAGTTGAGCGAACACCTGGATGTTCGGGTTCGAGAAGTTCGGGATCCGAACTCGACCCGAACTTCGCCCCGAACCCGAACCCCATTGAAGTCAATAGGGACCCAAACTTTTCGGCACTAAAAAGGCTGTAAAACAGCCCAGGAAAGGGCTAGAGGGCTGCAAAAGGCAGCAAAATGTAGGTAAATCCCCTGCAAACAAATGTGGATAGGGAAATGAATTAAAATCAAAATAAAATAAATAAAAATGAACCAATATCAATTGGAGAGAGATCCCATAGCAGAGAATCAGGCTTCATGTCACCCACCACTGGAACAGGCCACTGGCAGATATTTAGGCCCCGGCATCCAGACAGAGGAGAGAGGTTCCATTGCAGAGAATCAGGCTGCATGTCACCCACCACTGGAACAGGCCACTGTCAGATATTTAGGCACCGGCACCCAGACAGAGGAGAGAGGTCCCATAGCAGAGAATCAGGCTTCATGTCATAGCAGAGAATGAGGCTTCACGTCACCCACCACTGGAACAGGTCATTGTCAGATATTTAGGCCCCGGCACCCAGACAGAGGAGAGAGGTCCCATTGCAGAGAATCAGGCTTCATTTCACTCACCACTGGAACAGGCCACTGTCAGATATTTAGACCCTGGCACCCAGACAGAGGAGAGAGGTTCCATTGCAGAGAATCAGGCTTCATGTCACCCACCACTGGAACAGGCCACTGTCAGATATTTAGGCCCCGGCACCCAGACAGAGGAGAGAGGTCCCATTGCAGAGAATCAGGCTTCATGTCACCCACCACTGGAACAGGCCACTGTCAGATATTTAGGCCCCGGCACCCAGACAGAGGAGAGAGGTCCCATTGCAGAGAATCAGGCTGCATGTCACCCACCACTGGAACAGGCCACTGGCAGATATTTAGGCCCCGGCACCCAGACAGAGGAGAGGTTCATTCAACTTTGGGTTGCTCCGCAATATAATGGTAAAATTAAAAAAAGAGGATTGAATGAAGTGCCCTGGAGTACAAGAATATATGGTTAAGGGGAGGTAGTTATAAATGTCTAATCTGCACAAGGGATGGACCGGTTCTGTGGGATCCATGCCTGGTTCATTTTTATGAACGTCAGCTTGTCCACATCGGCTGTGGACAGGCGGCTGCGTTTGTCTGTAATGACGCCCCCTTCCGTGCTGAATACACGTTCAGACAAAACGCTGGCCGCCGGGCAGGCCAGCACCTCCAAGGCATAAAAGGCTAGCTTTGACCACGTGGACAATTTGGAGACCCAGAAGTTGAATGGGACCGAACCATCAGTCAGTACGTGGAGGGGTGTGCACACGTACTGTTCCACCATGTTAGTGAAATGCTGCCTCCGGCTAACACGTTCCGTATCAGGTGGTGATGCAGTTAGCTGTGGCGTGGTGACAAAACTTTTCCACATCTCTGCCATGCTAACCCTGCCCTCAGAGGAGCTGGCCATGACACAGCTGCGTTGGCGACCTCTTGCTCCTCCTCTGCCTTCGCCTTGGGCTTCCACTTGTTCCCCTGTGACATTTGGGAATGCTCTCAGTAGTGCATCTACCAACGTGCGCTTGTACTCGCGCATCTTCCTATCACGCTCCAGTGCAGGAAGTAAGGTAGGCACATTGTCTTTGTACCGGGGATCCAGCAGGGTGGCAACCCAGTAGTCCACACACGTTAAAATGTGGGCAACTCTGCTGTCGTTGCGCAGGCACTGCAGCATGTAGTCTCTTATGTGTGCCAGGCGGCCCAGAGGTAAGGACAAGCTGTCCTCTGTGGGAGGCGTATCGTCATCGTCCTCCGTTTCCCCCCAGCCATGCACCAGTGATGGGCCCGAGCTGTGTTGGATGCCACCCCGCTGTGAACATGCTTCATCCTCATCCTCCTCCACCTCATCCTCGTACTCCTCGTGCTCCAGTAGTGGGCCCTGTCTGGCCACATTTGTACCTGGCCTCTGCTGTTGCAAAAAACCTCCTTCTGAGTCACTTCTAATAGACTGCCCTGAAAGTGCTAAAAATGACCCCTCTTTCTCCTCCTCCTGGGCCACCTCCTCTTCCATCATCGCCCTAAGTGTTTTCTCAAGGAGACATAGAAGTGGTATTGTAACGCTGATAACGGCGTCATCGCCACTGGTCATGTTGGTAGAGTACTCGAAACAGCGCAACAGGGCACACAGGTCTCGCATGGAGGCCCAGTCATTGGTGATGAAGTGGTGCTGTTCCGCAGTGCGACTGACCCGTGCGTGCTGCAGCTGAAACTCCACTATGGCCTGCTGCTGCTCGCACAGTCTGTCCAGCATGTGCAAGGTAGAGTTCCACCTGGTGGGCACGTCGCATATGAGGTGGTGAGAGGGAAGGCCGAAGTTACGCTGTAGCGCAGACAGGCGAGCAGCGGCAGGATGTGAACGCCGGAAGCGCGCACAGATGGCCCGCACTTTATGCAGCAGCTCTGACATGTCAGGGTAGTTGTGAATGAACTTCTGCACCACCAAATTCAGCACATGCGCCAGTCAAGGGATGTGCGTCAAACCGGCTAGTCCCAGAGCTGCGACGAGATTTCGCCCATTATCGCACACCACCAGGCCGGGCTTGAGGCTCACTGGCAGCAACCACTCGTCGGTCTGTTGTTCAATACCCCGCCACAACTCCTGCGAGGTGTGGGGCCTGTCCCCCAAACATATGAGTTTCAGAATGGCCTGCTGACGTTTACCCCGGGCTGTGCTGAAGTTGGTGGTGAAGGTGTGTGGCTGACTGGATGAGCATGTGGAAGAAGAGGAGGAGGAAGCGGAGTAGGAGGAGGAGGCTACAGGAGGCAAAGAATGTTGCCCTGCGATCCTTGGCGGCGGAAGGACGTGCGCCAAAGAGCTCTCTGCCTGGGGCCCAGCCGCCACTACATTTACCCAAACATGCGCAATTTTTCAGACACAAGACATCCCCACAATGCATCATGGTTTCCTCCTCTCTGCCCTGGAGACATTCGAGGAGTAATTCAATTATCTCTCAGGACAAAGGGAAATCGCCAATACACATGTGGGGACAACAGGACAGAAATCACCATTTAAACATACAATGTCACAACCCTTACAGTAAACACAGACATTTAACATATCCCCAGATAGCTCAAGTCTGAGTGCATATTATTAGGTGAACGGCACTCAGATAACATGAATACAATAAAATGAGCTATCTGGGTACCCTCACATAACATACAATACAATTACACAGACAGATAGTTCTGTCACACACCTCAAAACCCCACATGTCCCCATATGGCTTGGATCTGAGCGCTCAGATGCCATAAACACAGTCAAATCGCCATGGGGTTTAAGTTTTGCATGGGCTGATGAGAGGGCCCATAATCCTGGGGCAAGAGGCTGGCAACCAGGCCCCTCCAAAACCCAGTGGCGAGGTTATTTTCGCCACACATCTCCCCGTCCCAGGGAAGACTAACCAGATACCCGACCTCACGCCGGTCGGTACCTGAGTTAGTCTGGCAGCCCACCCACAACCAAATACTGGACCTGTTGAATTTGGTAGCCTGTCTCTGTCCAGTGAGTCCACCAAGGTTATGTTGGTAGCTGGTACTCCCGGTCTTTGTGTTGCTCCCTGGCTTGGAGTGGAGGTTGCTTTGTTGGCAGGGATCAGCGGTACTCTGCCCTGGTGCCAGCGTTACCATGGAAGAAGCCTGGTTGGAGCCTGGTTGTTGGAGGTGGAGACCGACTGTCTCCCCTTTGGATACCCAGCTCTGCTGCTGGAGGGGGAGACCGACTGTCCCTACCCTCTGTGCTGTAAGTGCAGAGACCACGGTCCCATCTGCACTGTTGTGGGGCTTAATGTCTCCCCCTGGTGCGTTAAGCTGCCGCTGGGGAGAGGGGGTAACAAGCTCCTCTTGTATGGGAATTGCGCATACAAGAGGAGCTTCTCCCTCCCCAGAGGCTGGAACCGCTCATACAAGAGCTAGGAGTAATAGTGCCTCGTCTCATGTGTGTGGGGATTGCTATACGTGTATACTCCCCTGGCTATTACTCCTAGCTCTTGTAAGAGCTGTTCCTGTTCCTGGCTCCTGTGGTGGTATCGGTATCGAGTGGAGTGCTTGGAGTCCTCGGGAGGCACTGGGAGTATTTATCAACGGAGGTACCCGGTCGGGTGCCAGGAGATCCGTTACAGGATCCGTCTACAAATGCATTGCAACGACTGATCCGTCTACAAATGCATTGCAAGGACAGATCCGTCTACAAATGCATTGCAAGGACGGATCCGTCTATCCGTTTAACCAAACATGCGCAATTTTTGCGGCCGCTGGGGAGGGCGACCGACCGTCTCCGCTCCCAATACAGTGTCCTGCTGCTGGGGAAAGGAGACTGGGCTCTCTATTCCCTGCTGGACACTCTGCCGCTGGGGGACAGGACCGACTGTCTCTGCCCCCTGTAACTCCGCCTGCCGCTGGGGAATGGAGACTGGGCTCCCAATTCCCAATAAATCACACGGCCGCTGGGGAATGGAGACTGGGCTCCCAATTCCCAATAAATCACACGGCCGCTGGGGAATGGAGACTGGGCTCCCAATTCCCAATAAATCACACGGC
This sequence comes from Bufo bufo, assembly GCF_905171765.1. Classification (NCBI taxonomy): domain Eukaryota; kingdom Metazoa; phylum Chordata; class Amphibia; order Anura; family Bufonidae; genus Bufo; species Bufo bufo. The sequence continues at coordinate 152,170,918 of NC_053391.1, read as the reverse complement.
CGCTGGGGAATGGAGACTGGGCTCCCAATTCCCTGTAAATCACCCAGCCACTGGGGAATGGAGACTGGGCTCCCAATTCCCTGCAATTCACACTGCCAATAGGGAGATGGGGTAACAAGCTCCTCTCCCATACATACTTCCAGCCTCTGGGGAGGGAGAACGACTGTTTCCGCTCCCAATACAGTGTCCTGTTGCTGGGGAAAGGAGACTGGGCTCTCTGTTCCCTGTAGGACACTCTGCCGCTGGGGGACAGAACTGACTGTCTCTGCCCTCTGTAACTCAGCCTGCCACTGGGGAATGGAGACTGGGCTCCCAATTCCCTGCAGGAGCAGTGGAAAGACCTCGGTCCCATCTCCACCGGCCACCTGGGGTTCTTCCCAGTAAACATACACAATATCCTCCCAGCTGAAGGGCTCTGGACCTGGGTCTGACACTCTGCTCTCCTGCTGAGCCTTCTCACTGGAGTGGAACAGCTGCTGGTAGCCCTGTTCCAGCTCCATCTCCCGGGTCAGCAGGTGGACCAGGTCCTGCTCAATCTCCTGAGTGTCGTCCCAGTCATACCTGCTCTCCCTCCATTCCAAGAGATCACGGAACCGGGCTTGTGTAGGGCTCCCAAACGCCAGCTCTGAAAAAGTCTCCCATAACAAGCCAGGACCATCAAACTCCTCTCCCTCCGGCTTGTCATGCTCAGCTGTCCTGGGTAGGTACTGTGCCCCATACCACCAAAGCGCCTGGTAGGCATCTTCCAGCCACAGCTCCTGCCATGCTAGGAGTTCCAATTCCTTTACCCATTCCTCCCGGGGCTGCTTTCCCAGGAAGGGCATCCGCAGGGCTACTCGCTTTTGCAACCGTGGGGAGTCTCTCGTCCCGCATATACTCCACAATACCCAGTACCTGGTACCAGATGCCTTTGCGGACTGCATCTCGGTCATCCATGACACCCTCATCGTACTCCACTGCTGTTTCCATTCTGGTGTTGTCAGGGTCGCTGTACTCGGACATGCATTGCCCTCAAATTGTAAAATCCATGGAATGGTGTCTCCTGTAGCTGTCCTTCTGGCTGTGGGAATGATCCCGCCGCTTGCCACCAATGTAACGGATCTCCTGGCACGCCGACCGGGTACCTCCATTGATAAATGCTCCCAGTGCCTCCCGAGGACTCCAAGAACTCCGCTCGACACCGATACCACCACAGGAACAGCTCTTACAAGAGCTAGGAGTAATAGCCAGGGGAGTATACATGTATAGCAATCTCCACACACATGAGACGAGGCACTATGTTGAGTGTAAAACAGGAACTCTTTATTGAGGGCTACCCGCCCGTATTTATGCAGGTCCCCATCTGGTGGACACACCCCTAAGGGACCAGATGGAAGACTGTATCACAGGACAGATATGCAGCAATTCAGGATACACAGACACAAGACATCCCCACAATGCATCATGGTTTCCTTCTCTCTACCCTGGAGACACCCGAGGAGTAATTCAATTATCTCTCAGGACAAAGGGAAATCGCCAATACACATGTGGGGACAACAGGACAGGAATCACCATTTAAACATACAATGTCACAACCCTTACAGTAAACACAGACATTTAACATATCCCCAGATAGCTCAAGTCTGAGTGCATATTATTAGGTGAACGGCACTCAGACAACATGAATACAGTAAAATGAGCTATCTGGGTACCCTCACATAACATGCAATACAATTACACAGACAGATGGTTCTGTCACACACCTCAAAACCCCACATGTCCCCATATGGCTTGGATCTGAGCGCTCAGATGCCACAAACACAGTCAAATCGCCATGGGGTTTAAGTTTTGCATGGGCTGATGAGAGGGCCCATAATCCTGGGGCAAGAGGCTGGCAACCAGGCCCCTCCAAAACCCAGTGGCGAGGTTATTTTCGCCACAGATCCGTCCTTGCAATGCATTTGTAGACGGATTCGTCCTTGCAATGCATTTGTAGACGGATCCGTCCTTGCAATGCATTTGTAGACGGATCCGTCCTTGCAATGCATTTGTAGACTGGTCTGCACCCGGATCCGCCTACAAATGCTGTCAGTTGTCACACTGATCAGCGAATCCGGCAGGCAGCTCATGCTGCAATGTGACAGGAAGATCTTCTGCCAGTGTCAGCTAGGAGATGATCATGTGTTTTTTTTTTTTTTTTATGCAAAGTGCAGAGCAGTGTGAGGGAAAGGTCAGGTTGTTCACACCCATAAATATTCATGAGGCAGAGCTCCGGCTTTGTTGTTATATGCCCCCTCAGCATGTACTTCAGCATGTAAACAAAGCAATGACAGAACCATGAAAAGGTGGACATATGGGTTTTAACTTGATGAAATCTAGCTTAACCAAATTATATGTATATCCTGATGGGTTTTAAGAGTTTTTTTTTTTTTTTCATTAACTCGGATAACCCCTTTAACTATTCAGTGTCAAAAGGATGTGAGCCTGAACTGCTCTCACACTGTCAAATCAGAGTAATTTTTTGAGACTATGTCATGACATGCGTCTCAAAAATGAGATTTGGCCGGTTGGCCGAATTTTCTGAAAAAATTTGCTTTGATCCGAATATATTTGCGGCTATTGCGCGCTGCATAGGGCCTTTATATGGGTGTAGAACACTGTTTCTTGCAGTAACACACATAGGGAGTCTGCTGTGATAGTGAAACAATACTGTCCATCACTATAACATGCAGATGACAGGTGTCGCTCTTAGAATCACTGCACACTTCACTTATTTGGACAGTCACGGGGCCAAAACCGATCAAATAACTTAAGTATTAACTCAGTCTTAGGCCTCATGCACACGACCGTTGTTTTATTCCGTGTCCGTTGCGCAGTTTTTCGTGATTTTCTGCGGACCCATTGATTTTCAATGGGTCCGTTGAAAACTCGGCTAATGCACCCTTTGCCATCAGCATCCGTGATCCGTGGTTCCAGTCCGTCCAAAAAATATAACCTGTCCTATTATTTTCACGGAAAACGGTTGCAGACCCATTCAAGTCAATAGGACCGCTAAAAAACGCGGAGGCACACAAGATTGTCGTCCGCGTCCATTTTTTTCCTATCATTTGCATTGCAAACCTGTCTTAGACTTTTTTTTAACTTTCCTTTATGTCTGGTGGTCCTCCAAAAATAAAGGAAAGCACACGGAAGCAAAAACGGACACGGATCAGGGAACAACGGAACGCCATATTGCGGACCGATAAAAACAACTGTCGTGTGCATGAGGCTTTACATGTCGATGCTAGCATCAAGAAGAAGCGTACTCCTTTTACACCGTCGTCAGCTGATTCCACTTAGATGTCTACAGAACCTGTTCTACTAAACGCTTATACAAGTAGAGCCCCCCGACAGAGTGGAGAGGGTGTCAGCAGTAAGTTTGTGTTGATGTCACTGATTATTTTGCCCTTCCTCTGATCCATCAGAACAATAACCCACAAAAAACGGATCCTGTCTGTGGAGCATGCGCCTTCACTCGGTCAGCATTTGCTCAATAATCCATCAGTATTGCTAATGCCCAAAAAAACAGGAGTGGATCTAAAACAGAGATGACACGTGAATGGAATATTTGCATGTCTTCTGTGTTTTGTACCCACTCCTGCTTTTGGCTACCAAATCATAAGCCAATTCTGATGGGACCATACAGGCCTTACAGCTGCTACACAGACAGGATCCGTTGCGCGTCTCATTTTTCCTTCCTTCTGACAGATCAGAAGAAAGTTTAAATAAATGATGATGTCAGCCAGGCCGAAAGCCAAAATAGTGGACCAGTCATGAAGTGGGGAGGTGGGAACAGCATGAGAAGTCCACAGAGTGGACCTATGACATAGTGGGGAGGTGGAAGCAGCATGAGGAGACCACAGAGTGGCCCAATGACAGGGTCTGGAGGTGGAAGCAGTATGAGGAGGCCACCGAGTGGCACAAGGATAGAGCCTGGAGGTGGCGGATGCTGCAGCAGCATCATGAGAAGGCCACCGAGTGGCACAATTACAGAGTCTGTAGATGGCAGCAGTATGATGAGGCCAGCGAGTGGCAAGGTGACATAGTGTGGTTATAGCAGCAGCATGAGGAGACCACAGAGTGGCAAGGTGACGTAGTGTGGAGATGGCAGCAGCAGGAGGAGACCACAGAGTGGCAAGGTGACATAGTGTGCAGATGGCAGCAGGGCCGTCTTTAACACAGGGCAAAAGTGCAGCTGCTCCGGGCCCAGTTGCTCCTGAGTGGAACAAGGCAGCTGCCTCTTGAACCCTGCTGGCCACTAGTGACGTGGGGGGTGGCGGCAAGGCACAGGGAGATAAGCGCTTCCATGGAAGAGCGCATCTCCATAGTCATCTGTATTACGGTCCTCAGGACAGCGATACAGATGGAAGTGCTGTTGCGGGGCAGGGGAGGGAGAGGCGTCTCCCTTCCCCAATCTTCTGATAGGCTGCAGGCCTAGTGCCTGAAGCCTGTCAGAGGCCGCTGCAGACGGCGCAATGACGTCATCACTCCACCTGAGCCGTACAGCGTGGGACACAGGCCGGAAGAGGCCTGCATCGCATCGCTGCCAGCCTGATGGAGGTAAGTATAAGTGTTTATTTTTTATATGGTACTACTAATGGCACATGATTGGGGGGCATCTATGAGGGCACCTGTTACTGGCACATGATTGGGGGGCATCTATGGGGCACCTGTTACTGGCACATGATTGGGCAGCATCTATGGGGGCACCTGTTACTGGCACATGATTGGGGGGCATCTATGGTGGCACCTGTTACTGGCACATGATTGGGGGGCATCTATGGGGGCACTTGTTACTAGCACATGATTGGGGGGCATCTAAGGGGGCACTTGTTACTGGCACATGATTGGGGGGCATCTATGGGAGCACTTGTTACTGGCACATGATTGGGGGGCATCTATGGGAGCACTTGTTACTAGCACATGATTGGGGGGCATCTAAGGGGGCACTTGTTACTGGCACATGATTGGGGGGCATCTAAGGGGGCACTTGTTACTGGCACATGATTGGGGGGCATCTATGGGAGCACTTGTTACTGGCACATGATTGGGGGGCATCTATGGGAGCACTTGTTACTGGCACATGATTGGGGGGCATCTATAGGGGCACTTCTTACTGGCACATGATTGGGGGGCATCTATGGGGGCACTTGTTATTGGCACACGGTTGGGTTGGGGGCATCTTTGGGGCCACCTGTTATTGGCACATGATTGGGGGGCATCTATGGGGGCACTTGTTACTGGCACATGGTCGGGGGGCATCTATTGTGGCATTTGTTACTGGCACATGATTATGGGCATCTATGGTGGCACTTGTTACTGGCACATGCCGTGGGGGTTCTATGGGGGCACATGTTACTGGCACATGATTGGGGGGAAATCTATGGGGGCACTTGTTACTGGCACTTTATTGGGGGGCATCTATGGGGGCACTTCTTACTGGCACAATATTGGGGGCACTATGGGGGCATCTACTGAGGCCACAAAGAAGGGGTATTTTATATAGGGGGCTCTGTATAGGGGCATGTTATACTGGGGCACATTATGGTGGGTACTATGGGTAAGGGGAGAGAGGAGTACTATGTGCTCATCTATGAAGGGCACTAAGAAGGGGTATTTTATACTTGCAAATTATGGGGGACACTGAGGGCATCTAATGGGGCAGTATATATGGTGAATTTTATACTGGTACATTATGGGGGACACTAGGAAGAAGGGGGAGAGGAGCACTATGGGGGCATTTACTGGGGGAACTATATAGTGGTATTTTATAATGGCACATTATGGGGGCACTATGGGGATATTAGCTCAACTGGGGGCATTAAAAGGGGTATTTTTTGCACTGGCACATTATAAGGAGAAATATAGATAGGTGGTTGGCTCACAGTTGGTGGCTATGACGGGTGCTACTAACTCGACTTGGGTGCCCGACCAAAAAAGGCAAATAGAAACAGAAAAAAGGGGAGTGAGCACTCACAACACTCGGACCACAGGATATCAGGATCAATAATACACTGCGTGCAGAATTATTAGGCAAATGAGTATTTTGACCACATCATCCTCTTTATGCATGTTGTCTTACTCCAAGCTGTATAGGCTCGAAAGCCTACTACCAATTAAGCATATTAGGTGATGTGCATCTCTGTAATGAGAAGGGGTGTGGTCTAATGACATCAACACCCTATATTAGGTGTGCATAATTATTAGGCAACTTCCTTTCCTTTGCAAAATGGGTCAAAAGAAGGACTTGACAGGCTCAGAAAAGTCAAAAAAAGTGAGATATCTTGCAGAGGGATGCAGCACTCTTAAAATTGCAAAGCTTCTGAAGCGTGATCATCGAACAATCAAGCGTTTCATTCAAAATAGTCAACAGGGTCGCAAGAAGCGTGTGGAAACACCAAGGCGCAAAATAACTGCCCATGAACTGAGAAAAGTCAAGCGTGCAGCTGCCAAGATGCCACTTGCCACCAGTTTGGCCATATTTCAGAGCTGCAACATCACTGGAGTGCCCAAAAGCACAAGGTGTGCAATACTCAGAGACATGGCCAAGGTAAGAAAGGCTGAAAGACGACCACCACTGAACAAGACACACAAGCTGAAACGTCAAGACTGGGCCAAGAAATATCTCAAGACTGATTTTTCTAAGGTTTTATGGACTGATGAAATGAGAGTGAGTCTTGATGGGCCAGATGGATGGGCCCGTGGCTGGATTGGTAAAGGGCAGAGAGCTCCAGTCCGACTCAGATGCCAGCAAGGTGGAGGTGCAGTACTGGTTTGGGCTGGTATCATCAAAGATGAGCTTGTGGGGCCTTTTCGGGTTGAGGATGGAGTCAAGCTCAACTCCCAGTGTAATGACCGACGACACGCACAGGGAGGAAAACAGGGAAAGCCCTGCCCAAGGGAGAGGGAAAGGTGGTGACCCCTAACTCACCTTGCGGCTGGCACCTGACTGCCCTGACGTCCCTAGACGGGTTCCTCACCCGTGCGGCGATCGCGTGCCTAAACCCTGGCTTTCCCTAATATGAGCCCTGGATAGTGAACAGGCCGGTGGGATCGCTAGTCCACACCACTATCATTAAGAGGGAAACACCAGGGAGAGGACAGACAAAACATACAAACACATACACCCAGGTGGGCGACCACAATAAACCAAAAAGGTCCAACAGGGATCTGGAGGGTAGCGTACTGGACCAACTACCAGCGAACGCAGCAACACAGCTCCAGAAGGTCAGAATAGATGTCCAGGCAGGAAGCTCTATCTCTGGCAACCAGAGAAGTGTGAGAGAGAAATATAAGGAGGTCTGGGAGTGCTGGACAAGAATCAGCTGAGGAGAAGGAGCTACGGATCCCTGAGTGAGCCAAAAGGGTTTGCTAAGCAAACCCAGAAAGCTACCATAAGGAAAACAGCCCTATCTTAAATAGAGCGTGCAGCCAACCGCTGCGACTTCCTGACCCCGGGTATAACGGAGTCAGGCGTGGTCCTCGACACCCTCGTGACAGTACCCCCCTCTCTACGAGGGGCCTCCGGACACTCAGGACCAGGTCTCCCAGGATGAGAGGCATGAAAAACCCGAACTAACCTGTCGGCGTTTACCTCAGACGCAGGAACCCACATTCTTTCCTCGGGACCGTAACCTCTCCAATGCACCAGATATTGAAGAGAGCGGCGGACCCGACGAGAATTAACAATTTTGGATATCTGAAATTCTAGGTTACCATCCACGACAACAGGAGGGGGTGGCAGCGGTGATGGTTCTAGAGGTGGAACATATTTTTTGAGTAACGACTTATGAAAAACATTATGAATTTTAAAAGTCTGAGGTAACTCCAGGCGAAAAGCCACAGGGTTGATGATGGCTACAATTTTGTAAGGGCCAATAAACCTAGGACCCAGTTTCCAAGAGGGAACCTTCAATTTAATATTCCTAGTAGACAACCACACATAGTCATTCACTCCTAGGTCCGGACCTGGTGACCGTCTCTTATCAGCCATGCATTTGTATTTACCTCCCATATTTTTCAAGTTAGCTTGCACCTTCTGCCATACCGATGAAAGAGATGACGAAAACCGTTCCTCTTCGGGAACCCCAGAAGACCCCCCCTCTTTGAAAGTACAGAATTGGGGATGAAAACCATATGCACCAAGAAATGGTGACTTGCCAGTGGATTCCTGACGACGATTATTTATGGCAAACTCAGCTAACGGTAAATATGATGACCACAACTCTTGGTTTTCAGACACAAAACATCTTAGATATGTCTCAAGGTTTTGGTTGGTACGCTCAGTCTGTCCATTCGACTGAGGATGGAAAGCAGAGGAAAAGGACAAGTGTACCCCCAAACGAGAACAAAAAGCTTTCCAAAATTTAGAAATAAACTGGGTACCCCGATCCGAAACAACATCGGAGGGGACCCCGTGAAGCTTCACGATTTCACTGACGAATACCTGAGCAAGAGTCTTAGCATTAGGTAGTGCGGGTAACGCAATGAAGTGTACCATTTTGCTAAACCTGTCCACTACTACCAAAATAACTGTTTTACCCGCAGACAAAGGTAAGTCAGTGATAAAATCCATTGACAGATGTGTCCACGGTCTATTGGGAATGACGAGTGGTAATAGAGACCCTGCAGGACGTGTATGTGAAACTTTTGCGCGCGCACAGGTAGAACAAGAAGACACAAAATCCAATACATCCTGACGCAACCTTGGCCACCAAAAACGATGAGACAATAGTTCCAAGGTTGCTTTACTACCCGGGTGCCCAGCAAGTGCCAAATTATGATGTTTCTTTAATAATTCGAAACGTAAGTTCAACGGTACAAACAATTTCTCTCAGGGGCAAGAGACCGGGGCGTCCCCCTGGTCCTCTAACATCTTCCCCTCCAGAACAGAGTGTACCGCAGAAACGACCACTCCTCTTTGAAGAATGGGTACCGGATCACTCACATTACCCCCTCCAGGGAAACAACGAGATAGTGCATCAGCCTTGGTGTTCTTTGCCCCAGGACGATAGGTAATCACAAAGTTAAACCTGGTAAAAAATAGCGACCACCTAGCCTGTCTAGGGGTGAGACGCTTAGCTGATTCGAGGTACAGAAGATTTTTGTGGTCCGTAATTACAGTGACGGGGTGGACTGCCCCCTCTAAGAAATGACGCCACTCCTCAAACGCAAGTTTAATAGCTAATAGTTCCCTATTGCCAATATCGTAGTTCTTTTCTGCTGCAGATAGTTTTTTAGAAAAGAAAGCACAAGGACGCCATTTGCCAGGAGACGGACCCTGAGACAGCACCGCCCCCACTCCCACCTCTGACGCATCGACTTCAACAATAAAAGGCTGAGAGACATCAGGTTGGACCAGTACAGGTGCTGAGGTAAACCTCTCTTTTAGAGAGGAAAAAGCAACTTTAGCGGCGTCAGACCATTTAGAAAAATCAGTCCCCTTCCTAGTCATGTCAGTAAGCGGTTTTACAATAAGTGAATAATTTTTAATGAATTTCCTATAGAAATTCGCGAAGCCCAAGAACCGTTGTAGTGCTTTGAGGTTCTCAGGAAGATCCCAATCTAAAATTGCCTGGACCTTCCTAGGATCCATACGGAAACCTGACGCAGATAAAAAATAACCCAGGAATTGTATCTCCTGAACGGCGAAGACACATTTTTCAATTTTAGCATATAATTCATTCGTCCGTAGGACCTGCAGTACTTGTCTGACATGCACCTCATGTGTTTTCAGATCGGACGAATAAATTAAAATATCATCTAGGTATATTACCACAAACCTGCCGATTAGATGACTAAAAATGTCATTAACGAAATGTTGAAAGACGGCAGGAGCATTGGTCAGACCGAAAGGCATAACTAGATTTTCATAATGCCCCTCAGGGGTGTTAAACGCTGTCTTCCACTCATCCCCCTCCTTAATACGAATCAGATTGTAGGCACCCCTAAGATCAAGTTTGGAGAACCACCTAGCACCCGCAATCTGATTAAACAGGTCAGGAATGAGAGGAAGAGGGTATGGGTCTCGGATGGTTATCTGATTTAATTCGCGAAAATCTAAGCAAGGACGCAGGCCCCCATCTTTCTTTTTAACGAAGAAAAACCCTGCAGCCACGGGTGAAGAAGAGGGTCTGATGTGTCCCTTAGCCAAGCTCTCGGAGATATAATCTTTCATGGCTTGTCTCTCTGGACCCGAAAGATTATATAACCTGGTCTTGGGTAATTTTGCGCCGGGAATAAGGTTAACCGGACAATCATAAGGACGATGAGGTGGTAACTTCTGACAACCCTTTTCAGAAAAAACATCCTCAAAGTCCGAAATAAATGTAGGTAGGGTAGTTATGGAGGCGACTAAGCAATTGCTATTTAAGCAATTTTCTCTGCACTGCTCACTCCACTCCAATATCTCCCTGGCCTGCCAATCCACCACTGGATTGTGCGCTACCAACCAGGGAAGACCCAGCACTACCGGAGTGGGAAGCCCCTCCAGAACATAACCTGAAAGCATCTCGTTATGGTGGTCCCCTACCCGAAGGTGTAAATTATGAACCATGTGCGTGAGGTTTCTCTGAGACAGGGGAGCAGAATCAATAGCGAATATGGGAATGGGTTTCTGTAAAGTACAGAGAGACAAACCCAAAGTGCGGGCAAAATGGGCATCTATCAAATTTACCCCTGCTCCACTGTCTAGAAAGAAATAAATAGTCTCCGTCTTATCACCAAAAATAATAACCGCTGGCAACACAAATTGCGATGTACGTATGGAGGAAACGTATACCCCCCGGCTGACATCCTCCACACAGCCTGGGGTTAGTAGTTTTTCCGACGGTCTTTTGTTTCTGAGGAAAGAAGGACAGACATTAATGAAATGACCCCTCTCCCCACAAAAAAAACAAACCCCACGCCTACGGCGAGCCTCAGGAGGACGGACCTGACGAGTAGTTCCTCCTAGCTGCATAGGCTCGTCTAAGTCCGTACAGACTAACTGCTGCTTGGGAGGGGTTACCAATTGCTCCGGTTTTTTCAACCTGACCCTAAGGCGTCTATCTATTCGGATAGAAAGGGACATAACCGCATCAAGGGAAAAGGGGGTCTCATATAATGCAAGCGCATCCTTAACCCTTTCGGATAACCCAGAGCAGAACTGACTCCTGAGAGCCGGGTCGTTCCATTGGGTATCCGTAGCCCACCTACGGAATTCAGAGCAATACTCCTCTACCGGCCGCTCTCCTTGTAAGAGTCTCCGTAATCTTGATTCAGCCAGGGCGACTCGGTCAGGGTCATCATATATGAGACCCAAGGCCCCAAAAAACTCATCCACTGACCGAAGAGCCTGGGAATCAGTAGGTAAAGAGAACGCCCAGGACTGCGGATCCCCCTGCAGCAGGGAAATAACAACCCCCACCCGCTGATCTTCATTACCAGAGGAGTAAGGGCGCAGTTTAAAATATAACTTACAGGCCTCACAGAATGTCAAAAACTTGTCCCTTCCCCCAGAAAATCTGTCAGGGAGAGGGACCTTGGGTTCCGCAACAACCTGGTTACCAGTAGCAACCGCTGGGCTTGCAGTCAGTTGTAATTGCTGCTGTTGCTGGAGGACCGACACCTTCAATCCTACCACCTCCAAAGACAGGCCATGAAATTGTTTGGACAGAGCAGCAATTTGATCCATACTGGATTCTAAGTAGGTAAAAATTTTTTTTTTTTTTTTTACCTACTCAAAATAAGGGCCAGAGATAATGTAATGACCGACGACACGCACAGGGAGGAAAACAGGGAAAGCCCTGCCCAAGGGAGAGGGAAAGGTGGTGTCCCCTAACTCACCTTGCGGCTGGCACCTGACTGCCCTGACGTCCCTAGACGGGTTCCTCACCCGTGCGGCGATTGCGTGCCTAAACCCTGGCTTTCCCTAATATGAGCCCTGGATAGTGAACAGGCCGGTGGGATCGCTAGTCCACACCACTATCACTAAGAGGGAAACACCAGGGAGAGGACAGACAAAACATACAAACACATACACCCAGGTGGGCGACCACAATAAACCAAAAAGGTCCAACAGGGATCTGGAGGGTAGCGTACTGGACCAACTACCAGCGAACGCAGCAACACAGCTCCAGAAGGTCAGAATAGATGTCCAGGCAGGAAGCTCTATCTCTGGCAACCAGAGAAGTGTGAGAGAGAAATATAAGGAGGTCTGGGAGTGCTGGACAAGGAACAGCTGAGGAGAAGGAGCTACGGATCCCTGAGTGAGCCAAAAGGGTTTGCTAAGCAAACCCAGAAAGCTACCATAAGGAAAACAGCCCTATCTTAAATAGAGCGTGCAGCCAACCGCTGCGACTTCCTGACCCCGGGTATAACGGAGTCAGGCGTGGTCCTCGACACCCTCGTGACACCCAGTCCTACTGCCAGTTTCTGGAAGACACCTTCTTCAAGCAGTGGTACAGGAAGAAGTCTGCATCCTTCAAGAAAAACATGATTTTCATGCAGGACAATGCTCCATCACACGCGTCCAAGTACTCCACAGCGTGGCTGGCAAGAAAGGGTATAAAAGAAGAAAATCTAATGACATGGCCTCCTTGTTCACCTGATCTGAACCCCATTGAGAACCTGTGGTCCATCATCAAATGTGAGATTTACAAGGAGGGAAAACAGTGCACCTCTCTGAACAGTGTCTGGGAGGCTGTGGTTGCTGCTGCACGCAATGTTGATGGTGAACAGATCAAGACACTGACAGAATCCATGGATGGCAGGCTTTTGAGTGTCCTTGCAAAGAAAGGTGGCTATATTGGTCACTGATTTGTTTTTGTTTTGTTTTTGAATGTCAGAAATGTATATTTGTGAATGTTGAGATGTTATATTGGTTTCACTGGTAAAAATAAATAATTGAGATGGGTATATATTTGTTTTTTGTTAAGTTGCCTAATAATTATGCACAGTAATAGTCACCTGCACACACAGATATCCCCCTAAAATAGCTAAAACTAAAAACAAACTAAAAACTACTTCCAAAAATATTCAGCTTTGATATTAATGAGTTTTTTGGGTTCATTGAGAACATGGTTGTTGTTCAATAATAAAATTAATCCTCAAAAATACAACTTGCCTAATAATTCTGCACTCCCTGTATATTTATTGGGACCTGCTAGATCCAATCACATACATATAAAATCACTAAAATAAACTAAAAAATACAAATAATTGGTACCAATGTAAGGGGTGAATTGCACAATTCAGCAAACAATTAAATAAACTCCTGGTACTCGTAGTGCCACGAATTATGTCAGAGAGTGTCCAATTGTATGAGCAAAGTCCACCTGTAAACCTTATATTGCCGCAGACCGCTTCTCAGATAACCGTATCCAGAGAGTAATTATATCAATGTAATGGATACAATGTCCCATAGAGCACTCCGTGATTGTTCCGTACCGGTTTGTAAGTGGTAATGCAGCTGCTCAAAGTAGTATGTTGAAACTACTTATAGCCAACTCAAGGATGAAGGTTCCTACCTGATTCCTGATGTTCGTTCCTGCTACCGCGTCTCAGAGTCTTCCACGAGAGGCGAGCTGTGCCGGCTGCTTCGGCGTCTCGCGTCAGCCGTCTCGTACTGATGACGTCACACTATCGCGGGATTCAACAGGCAGTAATGATACCTTGATAATATCCAGAGTTGTGTGGTAGAGCGGTCTTTGTAAAGATGTTTCTCCTTTTTTTAAATTCTTATCGCATGGCCATGCAATGGAGATCCAAGAGATTAGGTGGGCACTTCTCTCCTTAACACCAGACGCGTTTCGGGGCGTCTGCACCCCTTCCTCAGTGGTACATGATTGGGGGGCATCTATGGGGGCACTTGTTATTGGCACACGGTTGGGTTGGGGGCATCTTTGGGGCCACTTGTTATTGGCACATGATTGGGGGGCATCTATGGGGGCACTTATTACTGGCACATGGTCGGGGGGCATCTATGGGGGCACTTGTTACTGGCACATGATTATGGGCATCTATGGGGGCACTTGTTACTGGCACATGACTGGGGGGTTCTATGGGGGCACATGTTACTGGCACATGATTGGGGGGAAATCTATGGGGGCACTTGTTACTGGCACTTTATTGGGGGCATCTATGGGGGCACTTCTTACTGGCACAATATTGGGGGCACTATGGGGGCATCTACTGAGGCCACAAAGAAGGGGTATTTTATATAGGGGGCTCTGGATAGGGGCATGTTATACTGGGGCACATTATGGTGGGTACTATGGGTAAGGGGAGAGAGGAGTACTATGTGCTCATCTATGAAGGGCACTAAGAAGGGGTATTTTATACTTGCAAATTATGGGGGACACTGAGGGCATCTAATGGGGCAGTATATATGGTGAATTTTATACTGGTACATTATGGGGGACACTAGGAAGAAGGGGGAGAGGAGCACTATGGGGGCATTTACTGGGGGAACTATATAGTGGTATTTTATAATGGCACATTATGGGGGCACTATGGGGATATTAGCTCAACTGGGGGCATTAAAAGGGGTATTTTTTGCACTGGCACATTATAAGGAGAATTATTACTACTGGGGGGCATTATAATGGGATTTATTACTACTGGGGGTCTATGGGGAACATTATTACTAGAATGGGCACTATGGGAGCATTATTACTTCTGGGGCACAGTGGGGACATGTTGGGGGCACTGTAGGAGCACTATTACTACCATGTGTGCTCTAGCATAGAATTATTCCTATTATTGGGACTTTTGGGAGCACTATTACTGTGGGGGCACCTTGGCACAGTATCAGCTTACCACAATTATTTTCTTGGGGACGTTATGTTTACACTATTAGGCCTCATGCACATGACCGGTTTTTTTTGCGGTCCGCAAAAACGGGTCCCGTAGTTCCGTGATCCGTGTCCGTTTTTTCTTCCGTGGGTCTTCCTTGATTTTTGGAGGATCCACAGACATGAAGGAAAGTAAAAAAAAAAGTCGTTTTGCTGTCTGCCTGGCCGTGCGGACCCAAAAGGATCCGTCCTGACTTACAATGCAAGTCAATGGGGACGGATCCGTTTGACGTTGACATAATATGGTGCAATTGCAAACGGATCCGTCCCCCATTGACTTTCGATGTAAAGTCAGGAGTCCCTATTATACCATCGGATCGGAGTTTTCTCCAATCCGATGGTATATTTTAACTTGAAGCGTCCCCATCACCATGGGAACGCCTCTGTTAGAATATACCATCGGATTTGAGTTAGATCTTGAAACTCAGATCCGACAGTATATTCTAACACAGAGGCATTCCCATAGTGATGGGGAAGCTTCAAGTTAGAATATACTGAGAACTGTGTAATAACTGCCCCCTGCTGCCTGGCAGCACCCGATCTCTTACAGGGGGCTGTGATCTGCACAATTAACCCCTCAGGTACCGCACCTGAGGGGTTAATTGTGCGTATCATAGCCCCCTGTAAGAGATCAAGTGCTGCCAGGCAGTAGGGGGCAGACCCCCTCCCTCCCCAGTTTTAAATTCATTGGTGGCCAGTGCGGCCCCCCCTCTCTCCCTCCCCTGTATTTAACTCATTGGTGGCCAGTGCGGCCCCCCTCCCTCCCCTGTATTTAACTCATTGGTGGCCAGTGCGGCCCCTCTCCCTCCCTCCCCAGTATTATATTCATTGGTGGCCAGTGCGGCCTCCCCTCTCCCCCCCCTAATTAACCACCTCCGGACCGCCTAACGCAGATTCGCGTTACGGAGGTGGCAGCGCTGCGCACAATCACGCATATACGCGTCATCTCGCGATGGCCGGGATTTCCTGTGAACGCGCGCACACAGGCGCGCGCGCTCACAGGAACGGAAGGTAAGAGAGTTGATCTCCAGCCTGCCAGCGGCGATCGTTCGCTGGCAGGCTGGAGATGTGTTTTTTTTAACCCCTAACAGGTATATTAGACGCTGTTTTGATAACAGCGTCTAATATACCTGCTACCTGGTCCTCTGGTGGTCCCCTTTGTTTGGATCGACCACCAGAGGACACAGGTAGCTCAGTAATATGTTGCACCAAACACCACTACACTACACCCCCCTGTCACTTATTAACCCCTTATTCACCCTTGATCACCCCTGATCACCCCATATAGACTCCCTGATCACCCCCCTGTCATTGATTACCCCCATGTCATTGATCACACCCCTGTAAAGCTCCATTCAGATGTCCGCATGATTTTTACGGATCCACTGATAGATGGATCGGATCCGCAAAACGCACACGGACATCTGAATGGAGCCTTACAGGGCGTGATCAATGACTGTGGTGATCACCCCATATAGACTCCCTGATCACCCCCCTGTCATTGATTACCCCCATGTCATTGATCACACCCCTGTAAAGCTCCATTCAGATGTCCGCATGATTTTTACGGATCCACTGATAGATGGATCGGATCCGCAAAACGCACACGGACATCTGAATGGAGCCTTACAGGGGCGTGATCAATGACTGTGGTGATCACCCCATATAGACTCCCTGATCACCCCCCTGTCATTGATCAACCCCCTGTAAAGCTCCATTCAGATGTCCGCATGATTTTTACGGATCCACTGATAGATGGATCGGATCCGCAAAACGCACACGGACATCTGAGTGGAGCCTTACAGGGGCGTGATCAATGACTGTGGTGATCACCCCATATAGACTCCCTGATCACCCCCCTGTCATTAATTACCCCCCTGTCATTGATCAACCCCCTGTAAAGCTCCATTCAGATGTCCGCATGATTTTTACGGATCCACTGATAGATGGATCGGATCCGCAAAACGCACACGGACGTCTGAATGGAGCCTTAAAGGGGCGTGATCAATGACTGTGGTGATCACCCCATATAGACTCCCTGATCACCCCCCTGTCATTGATTACACCCCTGTCATTGATCACCCCCCTGTAAAGCTCCATTCAGATGTCCACATGATTTTTACAGATCCACTGATAGATGGATCGGATCCGCAAAACACATACAGGCGTCTCCCTGGAGCCTTCCAGGGGGGGTGATCACCCCATATAGACTCCCTGATCACCCCCCTGTCATTGATCACCCCCCCCTGTCATTGATCACCCCCCTGTCAGGCTGCATTCAGATGTCCGTATGATTTTTACGGATCCACGGATACATGGATCGGATCCGCAAAACACATACGGACATCTGAATCGAGCCTTACAGAGGGGTGATCAATGACAGGGGGGTGATCACCCCATATAGACTCTCTGATCACCCCCCTGTCATTGATCACCCCCCTGTCATTGATCACCCCCCCTGTCATTGATCACCCCTCTGTAAGGCTCCATTCAGACATTTTTTTGGCCCAAGTTAGCGGAATTATTTTTTTTTTTCTTACAAAGTCTCATATTCCACTAACTTGTGTCAAAAAATTAAATCTCACATGAACTCACCATACCCCTCACGGAATCCAAATGCGTAATATTTTTTAGACATTTATATTCCAGACTTCTTCTCACGCTTTAGGGCCCCTAGAATGCCAGGGCAGTATAAATACCCCACATGTGACCCCATTTCGGAAAGAAGACACCCCCAGGTATTCCGTTAGGGGCATATTGAGTCCATGAAAGATTGAAATTTTTGTCCCAAGTTAGCGGAAAGGGAGACTTTGTGAGAAAAAACAAAAAAATATCAATTTCCGCTAACTTGTGCCAAAAAAAAAAAAATTTCAATGAACTCGCCATGCCCCTCATTGAATACCTTGGGGTGTCTTCTTTCCAAAATGGGGTCACATGTGGGGTATTTATACTGCCCTGGCATTCTAGGGGCCCCAAAGCGTGAGAAGAAGTCTGGTATCCAAAGGTCTAAAAATGCCCTCCTAAAAGGAATTTGGGCACCTTTGCGCATCTAGGCTGCAAAAAAGTGTCACACATCTGGTATCGCCGTACTCAGGAGAAGTTGGGGAATGTGTTTTGGGGTGTCATTTTACATATACCCATGCTGGGTGAGAGAAATATCTTGGTCAAATGCCAACTTTGTATAAAAAAATGGGAAAAGTTGTCTTTTGCCAAGATATTTCTCTCACCCAGCATGGGTATATGTAAAATGACACCCCAAAACACATTCCCCAACTTCTCCTGAATACGGCGATACCAGATGTGTGACACTTTTTTGCAGCCTAGGTGGGCAAAGGGGCCCATATTCCAAAGAGCACCTTTAGGATTTCACAGGTCATTTACCTACTTACCACATATTAGGGCCCCTGGAAAATGCCAGGGCAGTATAACTACCCCACAAGTGACCCCATTTTAGAAAGAAGACACCCCAAGGTATTCCGTGAGGGGCATGGCGAGTTCCTAGAATTTTTTATTTTTTGTCACAAGTTAGTGGAAAATGATGATTTTTTTTTTCTTACAAAGTCTCATATTCCACTAACTTGTGACAAAAAATAAAAACTTCCATGAACTCACTATGCCAATCAGCAAATACCTTGGGGTGTCTTCTTTCCAAAATGGGGTCACTTGTGGGGTAGTTATACTGCCCTGGCATTCTAGGGGCCCAAATGTGTGGTAAGAAGTTTGAAATCAAATTCTGTAAAAACTGACCAGTGAAATCCGAAAGGTGCTCTTTGGAATATTGGCCCCTTTGCCCACCTAGGCTGCAAAAAAGTGTCACACATCTGGTATCTCCGTACTCAGGAGAAGTTGGGGAATGTGTTTTGGGGTGTCATTTTACATATACCCATGCTGGGTGAGAGAAATATCTTGGCAAAAGACAACTTTTCCCATTTTTTTATACAAAGTTGGCATTTGACCAAGATATTTATCTCACCCAGCATGGGTATATGTAAAAAGACACCCAAAAACACATTCCTCAACTTCTCCTGAATACAGAGATACCAGATGTGTGACACTTTTTTGCAGCCTAGGTGGGCAAAGGGGCCAATATTCCAAAGAGCACCTTTCGGATTTCACTGGTCAGTTTTTACAGAATTTGATTTCAAACTTCTTACCACACATTTGGGCCCCTAGAATGCCAGGGCAGTATAACTACCCCACAAGTGACCCCATTTTGGAAAGGTCTGTTGGGCGAATTGCTTATAGCACAGACCTGTCACTTACCAGAAGGAGGAGCGCCCGGCCGGTCACAGACATCTCAGGTAAGTATAATGCTTCTATTGCTAAGTAACCATGGCAGCCAGGACTGCAGTAGCGTCTTGGCTGCAATGGTAACCGATCGGAGCCCCATCGATTAAACTGGGACTCCGATCGGAACTCTCCGCTGCCACCAATGATGGGGGAAGGTGATTTTAATTAGGGGGGGGAGAGGGGAGGCCACACTGGCCACCAATGATGGGGGGGGTGATTTTAATTAGGGGGGTGAGAGGGGAGGCCGCATTGGCCACCAATGATGGGGGAAGGTGATTTTAATTAGGGGGGGGAGAGGGGAGGCCGCACTGGCCACCAATGAATATAATACTAGGGAGGGAGGGGGGCCGCACTGGCCACCAGTGAGTTAAATACAGGGGAGGGAGGGAGGGGGGCCGCACTGGCCACCAATGAGTTAAATACAGGGGAGGGAGGGAGGGGGACCGCACTGGCCACCAATGAGTTAAATACAGGGGAGGGGGGAGGGGCTATGATACGCACAATTAACCCCTCAGGTGCCGCACCTGAGGAGTTAATTGTGCGGATCACAGCCCCCTGTAAGAGATCGGGTGCATCCAGGTAGCAGGGGGCAGTCATGTACACAGTTGGTAGTATATTCTAACTTGAAGTGTCCCCATCACTATGGGAACGCCTCTGTGTTAGAATATACTGTCGGATCTGAGTTTTCACGATTGAACACTTGTGTCATGCAGGGAGCATGGCTCAGCCTTCCTTAACGCAGCACCGACACAATGTTCTTCCCGTTGTCGGTCACCATAGTTCCGATTTTGAGTTGTCGGGGATAAGCATCTCACGGAGCAGTTGCTCCCCTGTGTGACTCCGTTCGCCAAGGCAAGCCAAGTGCCGAACAGCGTGACGCAGCTGAGCCCTGCATATGTGGTATGCTGGAGGGGCACTGTGACTTGTCCCTGCATTGGAGGCTGAGGACATGGTGGAGGATGAGGAGGCAGAGGCAGACATTGTCGCAGGACCAACGGCGTGACAACGTGGAAGAGGAAGTGGCGTGACCTGTCCATCGTGCTGGTGTGGCTGTGCAGGAACTATATTCACCCAGTGGGCCGTAAAGGACATGTATTGTCCCTGACCGTAGTTACAGCTTCACACGTCGGCGCTAATGTGCACTTTCGCAGACACTGACAGGCTCCAGGACTGGCCCACCTTCTGTTCTACATGTGTGTGCAGGGATGGTTCTGCCTTTTTCGCAAAGAAATGATGTCTTGGGACTCTCCACCTTGACTCGGCACAAGCCATCAGATCTCTGAAAGGTGCAGAATCCACCACTTGAAAAGGGAGGGACTGAAGCACCAGCAACTTGGACAGGAGCACCACATCTGAGTCACGGTTCTCCCAGGCCACTGTATTGCGACGCTGCATATGTTGATGCAGAGCCATAGTGCTTCACCTTCTGCCCACAGATGCAACATATGGCCACGTTCACCTCCTCTGGCGCTTTTAAAAGAAACTGACACACCACTGAGTAAGTGATTTTCCCCCCAACAGTCTGCACTGACTGATTGATACCGCCGCTGCCTCTGTGAACCCCTGCACCACTACTTCCTGGGCAGGTAGGCTGCTGCGAAGCAGGTGGTCTATCCTGGGCACGTTTGGCTCCCGACCTCCTACTGCTGCCATTCTGCTGACTCCCAACCATGCTACCACCTTGCTGGTTCCACCGCTGTCTCACAGGCAAGATGCCACCCTCTTCTCCTGATGATGATGAAGCCCCTTCTGCACCCGGCTCCCAAGTGCGATTGGCTTCATAATCATCATTTAGTGTCTGCACATCACTTATGTCCTCCTCAACAGCCTCTGGGTTAGGAGCCTGACCAGCACAAGCTCCCGTGCCACTCTGCTTATCATTACTTGCCCGACTAGTGGAGGAAGCGGCAGATGTCTCCTCCAGATCTTGGCTAGGCAGTAGCTGCTGACTATCCTCTAGTACCTGTTCCTCGCTGAAAAGTGGATCAGAGCCTACAGCATATACTACTTCTTGCGGTGAGGGAACAAAAAAGGACAGAGGCAGGTTGAGGACAGGGGAGGGCACATGGCCTGCTCCCGGGCCATGCCAACTAAGGGTTGTGTCTGACGAACCCACCGACTGTTGGCTGGGGGTGTCTGATGTCACTTGGGATGACGTGGATGACTGAGTTAACCGATCAAGAATCGCTGGGTTGCTGGTCAAGACACGACTGGTAGATGACACCAGGAGCTCAGGACTCTCGCTGTGACTACTGCCATGACCCCTTACTCTGCTGCAACCTTTGCTTGTGTCAGAAACATTCATGCCTCTGCCACTCCTCTGTGCATGGCCTGGCACTTCTCTGCCTGACATACTTGTAGTTAAACTAAACAAATGAAACAGAAATTAAAACACCCGTAGATAACAGCAAACGTGAACTTAGTATATATTTCTTGTATTGTACTGAAATAGGCCACTAAATTATTTCTGAGCAAATAAAAGCAAACGTGACCTGCGTATATATATTTCTCATATTGGACTAAAATAGGCCACTAAACGATTTCAAAGTAAATAACAGAAAAAGTTACCTGCATATATTTTTTCTCTTTTGCTACTGAAATATGGCAATAAACGCTTTTAGCGCAAATAACACCAAATGTGAACTGCGTGTATTTTTCTCGTATTGTAGTGAAATATGACAAGAAACTCTTTTAGCGCAAATAGCAGCAAATATGAACTTAGTCTATTTTTCTTTTTTTCTCTATAAATATGGCAATAAACGCTTTTATCGCTGTAGGAAGGCGCAAGGGTCTGTCATTGACGGAAGGTATGTGTCACCGAGATTCCTGGCCTAGGTGAGGTAACAGCCGGTAATTTCATGTGTCAGCAGCAGCTAGTGCTGGCTGACATGGTTTTGCTATTTAGAAAGGCTGTAAAGCCAATCCGGGCCGGCTCTTACTGGGAGCAACCAAAGTGCAGGGTGGGTGGCTTCTCCCCACGTTCCAGGCCGGGTCTTGGTTTGGGCTATAAAACACAGGCAGAAATGTCAGGTGGTGAGAATTGACTCCTCTGTGACAGTGAAGCTCTGACAGTCTCAGTGTTGGGACCTGGGAGTTTGGGCCTGGGTAAAGGCTTGCTACCTTGTTGGCGTGAGAGCAGGTGGTTTCTGCTATGTCCAAGGACTTCTGTATTGCTGCATGGTGTGAACAAACATCAAGGTGACTGTTTTCCTTGAAACTGACTTTTTGTTTTGCTTATCCTTATGTGTGAATAAACACCGAACTGTTTAAAAAAACAAACAAACGAGGATGACAGGGAAATTTATAAGATTACGCAGAGAGAGGCCAAGCAAGTTATAAGAGCTTCTAAAGCACAGGCAGAAGAGAAATTAGCTCAGTCAGTGAAAAAAGGTGATAAGACATTTTTCAGATACATAAATGAAAAAAGGACGCTAAAACAAGGAATTACCAAATTAAAAACAAAAGAAGAAAGGTATATGGAAGAAGATAAATGAACTAGCTGACTGCCTCAGTTAATAGTTCTGTTCAGTTTTTACAAAGGAAAATGAAGGAAAGGGACCTCAGTTAGGGAGGAACACTAATGAATCTTTTGATGCATGTGTCTTTACAGAGGAAGAGTCAGCTTTCTAAAATTAATACAAATAAGTCACAGGGGCCTGATGGGATACACCCAAAGTTATTAACCTCTTAAGGACTCGGCCCTATTTCACTTTACGGACTTGGCCATTTTTTGCAAATCTGACTAATGTCACTTTAAGTTCTGATAACTTTAAAACGCTTTGACTTATCCAGGCCATTCTGAAATTGTTTTTTCGTCACATATTGTACTTCATGACACTGGTAAAATGAAGTCCAAAAAATCCATTTTTATTTATAAAAAAAAATACCAAATTTACCAAAAATTTGTAAAAAATTGCAAATTTCCAAGTTTCAATTTCTCTACTTCTATAATACATAGTAATACCTCCAAAAATAGTTATTACTTTACATTCCCCATATGTCTACTTCATGTTTGGATCATTTTGGGAATGATATTTAGTTTTTTTTGGGGATGTTACAAGGCTTAGAAGTTTAGAAGCAATTTTTAGGGACCAGTTCAGGTCTGAAGTCACTTTGCGAGGCTTACATAATAGAAACCACCCAAAAATGACCCCATTCTATAAAATACCCGCCTCAAGGTATTCAAAACTGATTTTACAAACTTTGTTAACCCTTTAGGTGTTCCACAAGAATTAATGGAAAATAGAGATACAATTTCAGAATTTCACTTTTTTGGCAGATTTTCCATTTTTTATTTTTTTTTCCAGTTACAAAGCAAGGGTTAACAGCCAAACCAAACTCAATATTT
Source organism: Bufo bufo (assembly GCF_905171765.1). Classification (NCBI taxonomy): domain Eukaryota; kingdom Metazoa; phylum Chordata; class Amphibia; order Anura; family Bufonidae; genus Bufo; species Bufo bufo. The sequence goes on along the minus strand of NC_053391.1, from coordinate 152,147,428 downwards.
ATGGCCCTGATTCTGTAGTTTACAGAAACACCCCATATGTGGTCGTAAACTACTGTACGGGCACACGGCAGGGCGCAGAAGGAAAGGAATGCCATACGGTTTTTGGAAGGAAGATTTTGCTGGACTGTTTTTTTTCACACCATTTCTCATTTGAAGCCCCCTGATGCACCCCTAGAGTAAAAACTCCATAAAAGTGACCCGATCTAAGAAACTACACCCCTCAAGGTATTCAAAACTGATTTTACAAACTTTGTTAACCCTTTAGGTGTTCCACAAGAATTAATGGAAAATAGAGATACAATTTCATAATGTCACTTTTTTGGCAAATTTTCCATTTTAATCCATTTCTCCCAGTAACAAAGCAAGGGTTAACAGCCAAACAAAACTCAATATTTATGGCCCTGATTCTGTAGTTTACAGAAACACCCCAAATGTGGTCATAAACAGCTGTACGGGCACGCGGCAGGGCGCAGAAGGAAAGGAATGCCATACGGTTTTTGGAAGGCAGATTTTGCTGGACTGGTTTTTTTGACACCATGTCCCATTTGAAGCCCCCCTGATGCACCCCTAGAGTAGAAACTCCAAAAAAGTGGCCCCATTTTAGAAACTACGGGATAGGGTGGCAGTATTGTTGGTACTAGTTTAGGGTACATATGATTTTTGGTTGCTCTATATTACACTTTTTGTGAGGCAAGATAACAAGAAATAGCTGTTTTGGCACAGTTTTTATTTTTTGTTATTTTTAACATTCATCTGACAGGTTAGATCATGTGATATTTTTATAGACCAGGTTGTCACGGATGCGGCGATACCTAATATGTATACTTTTTATTTTATTTACGTAAGTTTTACACAATGATTTCATTTTTGAAGCAAAAAAAAAAGCATGTTTTAGTGTTTCCATAGTCTGAGAGCCATATTTTTTTCAATTTTTGGGCGATTACCTTGGGTAGGGTATGATTTTTGCGGGATGAGATGATGGTTTTATTGGCATTATTTTGGGGTGCGTGTGACTTTTTGATCGCTTGCTATTACACTTTTTATAATGTAAGGTGACAAAAAATGGTTTATTTAGCACAGTTTTTATTTTACATTTTTTAGGCTACTTTCACACTTGCGTTCGGGGTTCTGCTTGTGAGTTCCGTTTCAAGGCTCTCACAAGCGGCCCCGAACGGATCCGTACAGCCCCAATGCATCCGCTCAGAATGCATCAGTTTGGCACCGTTTGGCCTCCGTTCCGCCCAGAAGGCGGACACCCGAACGCAGCTTGCAGCGTTCGGGTGTCCGCCTGGCCACGCGGAGCCAAACGGATCCGTCCAGACTTACAATGCAAGTCAATGGGGACGGATCCATTTGACGTTGACACAATATGGTGCAATTGCAAACGGATCCGTCCCCCATTGACTTTCAATGTAAAGTCAGGAGTCCCTATTAATATACCATCAGATTGGAGTTTTCTCCAATCCGATGGTATATTTTAACTTGAAGCATCCCCATCACCATGGGAACGCCTCTATGTTAGAATATACCATCGGATTTGAGTTAGATCGTGACACTCAGATCCGACAGTATATTCTAACACAGAGGCGTTCCCATAGTGATGAGGATGCTTCAAGTTAGAATATACTGAGAACTGTGTAATAACTGCCCCCTGCCGCACCTGAGGGGTTAATTGTGCGTATCATAGCCCCCTGTAAGAGATCAGGTGCTGCCAGGCAGGAGGGGGCAGACCCCCTCCCTCCCCAGTTTTAAATTCATTGGTGGCCAGTGCGGCCCCCCTCCCTCCCTCCCTCCCCTTGTATTTAACTCATTGGTGGCCAGTGTGGCCCTCTCTCCCTCCCTCCCCTGTATTTAACTCATTGGTGGCCAGTGCGGCCCCCCCTCCCTCCCTCCTCTGTATTTAACTCATTGGTGGCCAGTGCGGCCTCCCCTCTCCCCCCTAATTAAAATGACCGACCCCCCCATCATTGGTGGCAGCGGAGAGTTCCGATCGGAGTCCCAGTTTAATCGCTGGGCTCCGATCGGTTACCATGGCAGCCAAGACGCTACTGCAGTCCTGGCTGCCATGGTTACTTAGCAATTTTAGAAGCATTATACTTACCTGCGATGTCTGTGACCGGCCGGGTGCTCCTCCTACTGGTAAGTGAAAGGTCTGTGCTATAAACAATGCGCCGCACAGACCTTTTACTTACCAGTAGGAGGAGCGCCCGGCCGGTCACAGACATCGCAGGTAAGTATAATGCTTCTAAAATTGCTAAGTAACCATGGCAGCCAGGACTGCAATAGCGTCTTGGCTGCCATGGTAACCGATCGGAGCCCCAGCGATTAAACTGGGACTCCGATCGGAACTCTCCGCTGCCACAAATGATGGGGGTCGGTCATTTTTATTAGGGGGGGAGAGGGGAGGCCACACTGGCCACCATTGAATTAAATACAGGGGAGGGAGGGGGGGCCGCACTGGCCACCAATAAGTTAAATACAGGGGAGGGAGGGGGGGCCGCACTGGCCACCAATGAGTTAAATACAGGAAAGGGAGGGAGGGGGGCTGCACTGGCCACCAATGAGTTAAATACAGGGGAGGGAGGGGGGTCTGCCCCCTCCTGCCTGGCAGCACCTGATCTCTTACAGGGGGCTATGATACACACAATTAACCCGGATCACAGCCCCCTGTAAGAGATCGGGTTCTGCCAGGCAGCAGGGGGCAGTCATGTACACAGTTCTTTTAGTATATTCTAACTTGAAGCGTCCCCATCACCATGGGAACGCCTCTGTGTTAGAATATACTGTCGGATCTGAGTTTTCACTAAGTGAAAAATCAGCTCTGAAAAAAAACAGTTATGCAGACGAATCTGTTCTGAACGGATGCAAGTGTTTGCATTATAGGAGCGGATCCGTCTGTGCAGATACCAGACGGATCTGCTCCTAACGCAAGTGTGAAAGTAGCCTTATGGTGTTCATCTGAGGGGTTAGGTCATGTGATATTTTTATAGAGCCTGTCGATACGGACGCTGCGATACCAAATATGTATACTTTTTTTTATTTATGTAAGTTTTACACAATAATGGCTTTTTTTAAAACAAAAAAAATTATGTTTTAGTGTCTCCATATTCTGAGCTATATTTTTTTTATTTATTGGGCGATTGTCTCAGGTAAGGGCTCATTTTTCCCGGGATGAGGTGACTGTTAGATTGGTACTATTTTGGTGGGCAAACGCCTTTTTGATCGCTTGCTGTTGTACTTTTTGTGATGTAAGGTGACAAAAAAATTGTTTATTTAGCGCAGTTTTTATTTTTAATTTTTTACGGTGTTCATCTGAGGGGTTAGGTCATGTGATATGTTTATAGAGCCGGTCGATACGGACACGGAGATACCTAATATGTATACTTTTTTTTCCCCCTATTTTTTACCAATTTTTTTTTTTTTTACTTTATTTGGGGAAAATGACTTTTTTGTTTATTTTTACTTGAAACTTTAAAAAAATTTGGAGGAAAACTTTCTTTTTTAAACTTTTTTTTTCACTTCATTTTTTGTCCCACTTTGGGACTTGAACTTTTGGGGGTCTAATCCTTTACAATGCATTCCAATACTTCTGTATTGGAATGCATTGGTTGTATGAGTAATACTGTGTGTATTACTCATGCAGCTTCCGGCCTGTGAGATCCAGGGGGCTGGATCTCACAGGCTCATCACCGGAAGGCAGCGCGCTGCCTTCCATGCCATCGGGTCCCCCCCACAGCCGCATGGGGACGCGATGGCACCACCGCCGCTGCACCAGGTAAAAGCCGCAAACCGCAGGTCTGAATTGACCTGCGGTTTTCGGCGATCGCCGATACGGGGGGGTCACATGAGGTAGTAGGGAGGAATTGGGCAACTATAGGTCAGTAAGCCTGTAAGCCTGTCAGTAAGCCTGACATCAATAGTGGGGAAATTAATGGAAACCAAACAGATGTTTTCACTAAATTTTGTTCCCTGTCAGCAATGCAGAGCAGGGGTTCATTGACGGCAAAAGTGGGTTCTTGTCACCCAGCAATAGAACAGAGGATTTTGAGAGATTTAGGCCCCTGTCACCCAGGCTCAGCAGGGGTTTGTATACGCCAAAAATGGTAAAATGTCACCCGACAATTGAAAATAAGATTTTTTTTCAATTTAGGGCACTAAAATTGGCACTTTTTTGCATTAAAATGGCTATAAAATAGTCATTGAAAAGGCTAGAGGGATGTAAAAGGCAGTAAAATGTGCTTAAGAGCATGGCAACTGCTCTGCAAACAAATGTGGATAGGAAAATAACTTAAAATAAAATAACTAAAAATTATAAATTAGGAGGTGGATATGGAGTCGGAGGTTGAGGAGGCGGTGAATGTGGTGTTGTAGGTGGAGGCAGCAATGGAGGAGGAGGAGGTAGCCAACAATGTTTTTTTTTATTGGGGTAGGTAGCCCCCAAAAATATTGTGACAAATAAAAATAAAATAAAACAAAGAATCATTGCAATTGACTTGAGTACAAGAATGTATGTTTGATGGTGGTATAAATGTCTATTCTGCACAAGGTACAGACAAGTCTTGTGGGATCCAAGCCTGGTTCATTTTAATGAACGTGAGCTTGTCCACGCTGGCTGTGGACAGACGGCTGCGCTTGTCTGTGATGACGCCTCCTGCCGTGCTAAACACACGTTCAGATAATACACTGGCTGCAGGGCAGGCCAGAACCTCCAAGGCGTAAAGGTCAAGCTCAGGCCATGTGCCCAATTTGGAGACCCAGAAGTTGAAGGGGGCAGATCCGTCATTCAGTATGTGCAGGCGTGTGCACACATACTGCTCCACAATGTTAGTGAAATGCTGCCTCCTGCTAAGACGTTCCATATTAGCTGGTGGTGCTGGTTGTTGTGGCGTGCTGACAAAGCTTTTCCGCATTTCGGCCATGCTAACCCTGCCTTCTGAGGTGCTGGCAGTGCCCCAGCTGCGTTGGCGACCTCTTCCTCGTCCTCTGCCTTCGCCTTGTGCTTCCACTGTTCCCCCGCTGTCAGGTGGGAATGCCACCAGCAGCGCGTCTACCAGCGTGCGCTTGTACTCGTGCATCTTACGATCACGCTCCAGTGACTGAATTAAGGGCGGTACGTTGTCCTTGTAACGGGGATCCAGCAGCGTGGCCACCCAGTAATCAGCAAAAGTTAGAATGTGGGCAACTCTGCGGTCGTTGCGGAGACACTGCACCATGTAATCGCTCATGTGTGCAAGGCTGCGCAGAGGCAGCAAAAAGCTGTCCTCTGTGGGAGGTGTATTGTCTATGTCCTCTGTATCCCCCCCCATCCACGAACCAGTGATGGCCATGAGCTGGTCTGGGTGCCACCCTGCTGTGAACATGGTTCCTCCTCCTCTATCTCCTCATCCTCCAGAACTGTGCCCTGGCTGGACAATTGTGTACCTTGGGTTTGTGGGTGCAGGAACCCACCCTCGGAGCCACTTGGGAATGACTGGCCAGAAACCCTACGAAATTATCCCTCTTCCTCCTCCTCCTCCTCCTGTGCCACATCCTCTTCCATCATCGCCAGGAGCGTTTTTTCAAGGAGGCATACAAGTGTGATAGAAACACTGAGAACGGCGTTGTCGGCACTGGCCATGTTGGTGGAGTACTCGGAAACAGAGAAACAAGGATCACAGGTCTCGCATGGAGTCCCAGTCATTGGTGGTGAAGTGGTGATGTTCCGCCGAGCGACTGACCCGTGCGTGCTGCAGCTGAAACTCCACTATTACCTGCTGCTGCTCGCACAGTCTGGCCAGCATGTGCAAGGTGGAGTTCCACCTTGTGGGCACGTCACATATGAAACGGTGAGCGGGAAGGCCGAAGTTACGCTGCAGCGCTGACAGGCGAGCAGCAGCAGGGTGAGAACGCCGAAAGCACGCACAGATGGCCCGCACTTTATGCAGCAGCTCTGACATGTCGGGGTAATTTTTAAGGAATCTCTGCACCACCAAATTCAGCACATGCGCCAGGCAAGGGATGTGCGTCAAACCGGCTAGTCCCAGAGCTGCTACGAGATTTTGCCCATTATCGCACACCACCAGGCCGGGCTTGAGGCTGACTGGCACAAACCACTCATCGGTCTGTTGTTCAAGGCCCGTCCACATCTCCTGAGCGGTGTGGGGTTTGTCCCCCAAACAGATAAGTTTTAAAACTGCCTGCTGTCCTTTACCCCTGGCTGTGCTGAAGTTGGTGGTGAAGGTGTTACGCTGACCGGATGAGGAGCTGGTAGAGGATGAGGAAGCGGACTAGGAGAAGGAAGAAACAGGAGGCAAACTGAAGCGCCCTGCAATCCTTGGTTGTGGAAGGAAATGCGCCAAACTGCTATCCGCCTTAGGCCCAGCCGCCACTGCATTTACCCAGTGTGCTGTTATGGAGATATAACGGCCCTGACCGTGCTTACTGGTCCACGTATCCGTAGTCAGGTGCACCTTGCCACAGATGGCGCTGCGCAGTGCACACCTGATTTTTTTTTACCCTACTTGGTTGCGAAGGGAAGGGATGGCTCGCCTTGAAAAGTAGTGGCGGCTGGGCACGACGTACTGTGGGACAGCCACCACCATAAGGCCTTTAAAACTATCCGTCTCCACCAGACGGAATGACAGCATTCCAGTAATTTAGAAATGCAGGCATTCAGGGCTAGGGATAGCGGGTGGGTGGGGGGGTACTTTTTTCTTCAGCTCTCCATATCCCAAACGCTGGAGAGGAATGCTTCCGTGGGACATTGTGGAGATGCTTGGTGACCCAGGTGTTGGTGTTGCTGGCAGATCCTCTGTTTGTGGGGTGGCAGGTGGCACTGTCACTCCAGAGGTGGATGAAGAGGCCGTGACTGCAGCAGAAGAGGAAGCAGGAGGAGCCAGAGACCTTTCTTGGTTTTTGAGGTGTCTACTCCACTGCAGCTCGTGCTTTGCACTTAAATGCCTGGTTGTGCTCAGGTTGAGAACGTTTATGCCTCGCTTCAGGCTCTGATTACACAGCGTGCAAACCAATCGTGTCTTGTCATCAGCATATTGTCTGAAGAACTGCCACACCAGGGAACTCCTTGGAGCTGGCTTTGGTGTGCTCGGTCCCTTGCTGCGGTGGGCAGTAGCAGGAGTACTGTCTTGAGGACGGCCGCTCCGCTTTTGCTCCCTGCTCCCTCTTCTGCTGTGCTTGTGGCTCTGTGCGACCACCACCTCTTCCTCCGAACTACATAGGTCACTCGCATGACCTTGATTCCATGTGGGGTCGAGGACCTCATCGTCCTCCACATCATCTTCCACCCAGTCTTCACCCCTGCCTTCCTTGTCGGTCTGCATACTGCAGAAAGCCACAGCAGTTGGCACCTGTGTTTCCTCATCATCCGAGACGTGCTGCGATGGTCCTCCCATGTACTCATCTTGAAAGATAAGTGGTTGGGCATCGGTGCACTCAATCTCTTCCACTTCTGGGGCAGGGCTAGGTGAATATGCAGTAAGCCGGATTGGGACAGATGCACACTGGCGCAATATTAATAGTTTTTAGTTTGTGACGCCAATTGCAGCTTGCACAGGTACTGTAACAGGGCCCTTTAAGATGTAATAGCTCACGTATCAGGTGAGGAATGCCAGGAATAGTAGGTATAGTAGTGTCAACGGTGTCTCCTACCTTGTTACGGCTGGACTCCTGGATCCTGGCTCACATGCAATAAATTGAGTGCTGTTAGTAGGAGTAATTGAGGAATGAATGTAATCCAGACAGGAAATATAATCCAACTCGTCTTTACTTAATGTGTGCAGCATAAATCCATACAAGTATACAGCAATAGTCCTTTAGGTCCCAGCAGGTATTGGCAATATGTGGCAGGAATCAATATCTATTCTGCCTCTATTCATATGCCTAGTAGATCTGGCAGGTATCTATCTTCTGCTCTGTCTTTAGTCTGCTTGGTGTGGACCTGACTAGCTGAAGGAGGTATTTGGCTTCTCCTGGTCTCTGGATTAAATACTCACAGTTCTGCTCGCAGGGTATGGCTTCCTGGAGATCTGTAGATCTGGTGGTGGCTGCTTGCTTGTCCACAAGCACTGAGGTAGATAATTCAGGCTGGGAAGAGGGATCCTGGGCCTCAGCCGAGGTCTGGATCCTAGGTTGGGATCCCTGTGTCTGGGAGCTCCAGCTAACACAGCCTTCCCAGGCAGGGGGGCTGGTTCACACTGGATCTAACTGGTTTCTTTCCTCCCTTGCTGCAGGGCGTGGGACCAGCCCACTTCTGCTCCTAGAAGAGGGGGAGCTAAACACTGGAATGAACTATTCCAGTCTATCTATGCTAAACTGAACTAAACACATTGCTGCCACCTGCTGGTGTACATTTGGAAATACAGCAAATATGTATATAACAGGCTTGGGAAATACACATAGAAACATAGAAACATAGAATGTGTCGGCAGATAAGAACCATTTGGCCCATCTAGTCTGCCCAATATATCTGAATCCTATGAATAGTCCCTGGCCCTATCTTATATGAAGGATAGCCTTATGCCTATCCCATGCATGCTTAAACCCCTTCACTGTATTTGCAGCTACCACTTCTGCAGGAAGGCTATTCCATGCATCCACTACTCTCTCAGTAAAGTAATACTTCCTTATATTACTTTTAAACCTTTGCCCCTCTAATTTAAAACTGTGTCCTCTTGTGGTAGTTTTTCTTCTTTTAAATATGCTCTCCTCCTTTACCGAGTTGATTCCCTTTATGTATTTAAAAGTTTCTATCATATCCCCTCTGTCTCTTCTTTCTTCCAAGCTATACATGTTAAGGTCCTTTAACCTTTCCTGGTAAGTTTTATCCTGCAATCCATGTACTAGTTTAGTAGCTCTTCTCTGAACTCTCTCTAGAGTATCTATATCCTTCTGGAGATATGGCCTCCAGTACTGCGCACAATACTCCAAGTGTCAGGATTCGAACCCGTGACCAGCCACATCCCAGGCGGTAGCCCTGCTTACTAGGCTACCGTCCTCTCTGGACATTCCTCCCTGAAGCCTATTAGTTAACCTCAGTCTTGCCTAGCCTTGCTCATTACCCTTGATTCCCCACACCTGGTACTTCCCTATATAGTCCAGCCCCTTGCACTCCAGTTTGCTGATTATTGAGCTCCTGAGCCTTGATCAAGCTTCTCCTCATCTGTTGCTCCTGCTACTGCTGAAAGTCCACTGCTGACCAGGAATTGCCTACCGACTACTCTTCTGCCTTATCCCTACCTACTGAACTGCTACCACCGTTGCCATCCGGATTGTCTGACCACGCTTACTGCCGCCTGCCCCGACTCACCGCCTGCCTACCGACTACTCTTCTGCCTTATCCCTACCTACTGAACTGCTACCACCGTTGCCATCCGGATTGTCTGACCACGCTTACTACCTGCCTGCGGTCTTTGCCACTGGGCTCCACTCCTACCTCCAGCCAGCGGTCCTCTGACTCAGGTGAGCCTGTAGGACTGTTACAGAATAATCAGCCACACTATGGAGTCCGCAATGGCCACTCTGCGTAAGCAGGTCTCCGAACTTCAAGAATTTGGTACTACATATCAGGAGAAATTTGCCCAGCTCCAAGGCGTAGTCCAAAGCCAGCAAAGGGAGATTATTAAACTACAGAGGCAACACCTGGACGTCCGCGGCGCGGCCGTAGACACCCGCATGCCACTCCCATTAAGATTCGGCGGCGACAGACGCCAGTATCGGGGGTTTCTAAACCAATGCCGCATCTATTTTCAGATGTACCCGGCCCCCTTCACCACCGAGAAAAAGAAGGTGCTATTCATGGTCAATCTCCTGACGGAAGAAGCATTAGCATGGGCATCACCTTACGTGGAGACTAACAGTCAGCTCCTGGACGACCTAAACAACTTCATCACCGCCATGAGCCAAGTCTTCGACGACCCCAACCGCTGTGCGACAGCTGAGGCGCGACTACATGGTCTGCGGCAAGGGAGACGCTCCATCGTCGAATACACCGCCGAGTTTCGCCGTTGACTCACTGACACCACCTGGAACCCAGCGGCACAGAGGAGCCAATTCCGGCGAGGCCTGTCAGAATTAATAAAGGACGAACTCGCCAGAGTTGAGGCCCCGGACGATCTGGATGACTTCATTCAGTTATGCATCCGGATAGATCAAAGACTCTCCGAGAGGAAGAGAGAAGGACTCTGGTCCTCGGACCACAGACCCACTTACTCCTTCTCTTCCAACGCCCAGCGCGACCCCCAATCAGCAACTGAACCTATGCAGGTCGACGCTCTACGTAGGTCTCTATCTACAGCTGAGAAGGAGAGACGGCTGGCCGAAAACCTCTGCCTCTACTGTGGGGAGCCGGGTCATTTTGCCATCAAATGTCCTCATAAGATCCGAAAGACTATTGCCGTCACGGAACTAAAGGAGCAACCAGAGACTCCAACCCCGTCAGCAGCCCCGGAAAATAACAATACGGCGGCTCATGGATCCCATTTCATCATTCCCATCCTCATCGACATTGAGGGGCGACAACTCCCCTGTTCAGCGATGTTAGACTCCGGGGCGGGAGGCAACTTCATGGACTTAACCTTCGCCCGCGAAAAGAACATTCCACTGACAATCAAGGCAGCCCCCGTTGACCTGGAAACCGTCGACGGATCCCCACTCTCCTCGGGGCCGGCCACTCACGAGACCACCGAACTACAACTCCTCATAGAACCCGATCACCGCGAAAAGACCCACTTCTCGCTGATCGCTTCCCCGAAGTTCCTGGTGATCTTGGGCATCCCTTGGTTGGCCACCCACAACCCCTCGGTAGACTGGGAAACCCCCTGCATACGATTCCCGTCCGAGTTCTGCTCGCTAAATTGCTCCCACAGACCTGTCCTTCCACCCGAAGACACCACCATCTCAAAGCTATCCGTCAAGGATCTGCTACCCCCTCAATACAGCGAGTTCCAGGATGTCTGCAACAAGAAAAACGCAGACAAGCTGCCACCACACCGACCCTACGACTGCCCTATAGAACTGTTGCCCGGGGCCGAAATACCCTTTGGCAGTATCTACTCCCTCTCAGAGCCTGAACTCAAGGCTCTGAAAGAGTACCTGGACGAGGACCTGAGGAAGGGGTTCATCCGGCCCTCCACCTCCCCCGCGGGAGCCCCCTTTCTCTTCGTAGAGAAAAAAGACTCCTCCCTGCGTCCCTGCATAGACTACAGAAAGCTTAATGACATAACCGTAAAAAACCGGTACCCGCACCCACTGATTTCCGAACTCCTTGAGAGACTCCGGGAAGCGAAGATCTTCACCAAACTCGACCTTCGAGGGGCCTACAACCTCGTCCGAATCCGCCCTGGGGACGAATGGAAGACCGCCTTCCGGACACGTTATGGTCATTTCGAGTACCTGGTGTAACGGTCGCGTACACACACACACAGGGGGGAGGGAAGTGACCACTGCGCTCCACCCTTACCCCTGGCCCTGCCTACTTGCCTCGCGAGTCCTAATGACAGGGGACAACTGGACGGCAATCCCTAACTTGGAGTAAGTGCAGGGATGACAGACAGACAAACAACAGGACGTGAACGGACCGAGTCAATACCAGGAAAGCTGCAAAGTACAAATGGAGCAAGCAGAGAATTGTCAGGAGAAGCCGGGGTCATAAATACCAGGAGAGCAGAGAAGTACAAGAGGAGTCCTAAGAGAGTAGTCAGGTGGGAGCCGAGGTCACAATACCAGGACGGATGCGCAGTACAGGAGGATCAGGCAAAAGGATGGTCAAGGAACAGGATCAGGTAAGTATTCAGCAGTCCAACAAATAGCCAGGAACCTAGAAATTAACAGGCAACCTGTAGCCAGCAGGCTGCCTGTATTTATAGTGGGGAGTGAGGGTCATGTGACGTGGCCAGCGTCACATGACCGACAGACCAACCAGTCGAGCACCGAGTGATCAGCTCGGCGCTCAAGGCAGACTTAGGAGCAAGGAGCCACCCAGCTAGTAAAGCCGCCCTGGGAATGAGGTCAAACACAGAACCTCATTCCAAAAGCTAAGCAACAGTTCTGCGGGCAATGGGGGACCGAGCGCACCTTCGGAACCCCGTGACACCTGGTCATGCCTTTCGGACTCTGCAATGCTCCCACCACCTTCCAGCACTTCATTAACGACGTCCTCAGGGACATGCTGGATCTGTTTGTAGTCGTTTACCTGGACGACATCTTGATCTTCTCTGAAGACCTCGAGCAGCACCGCGAACACGTCCGCAGCGTACTGCAGAGGCTCAGACAGAACTCTCTCTATATTAAGCTAGAGAAATGCGAGTTTGAGCGAACCACCACTCAGTTCCTCGTAAACATCATCTCCCCAGCGGGCCTAAGTATGGACCCGGGGAAGGTCCAAGCTGTGATGAACTGGCCCGTTCCGAAAAACGAGAAGGAGATACAAAGATTCATTGGCTTCGCCAACTTCTATCGGAAGTTTATCCGGAACTTCTCCAAGGTCATAGCACCAATCACCCAACTCACCAAGAAGGCAGTCCCCTTCTCCTGGACACCCGAGGCCCAGGAGGCCTTCACCAAGTTGAAACTCCTCTTCACTTCTGCCCCAATCCTAATCCACCCGAACCCCGAGCTCCCATTTACAGTCAAAGTGGATGCATCAGACTCTGCGGTGGGGGCAGTTTTGTCACAGGGGAGAGGATGCTATTACACCCGTGCGCATATTTCTCCCGCCAGATGTCCCCCTCCGAGAAGAACTATGACATCGGGAACAAAGAACTACTGGCGATCAAGGATGCCTTCTCCGAGTGGAGACACCTGCTGGAGGGAGCCACCAACCCCATAATCGTACTAACTGACCACAAGAACCTCGAGTTCATCCGCAGCGCTAAGAGACTCTCAGCCAGACAGGCCAGATGGAGCCTATTCTTTTCCCGCTTCAACTATCTCATCACCTATCGCCCTGGATCAAAAAACGGCAAGGCTGACGCCCTCTCCAGAATGTTTTCCGAGCCCTCACAGAGTAACAAGGGCCAAAATAACATCTTACCCGAGAGAAGCGTCGTAGGGGCCACCTACTCTAAAGAACTCCTGGGCACAATCAAAGAAGGATATGAAAATGACCCCTTCCTCTCCCACCCCACAGGCAATGTCAGCCTTACGTTTAAGAACGGTCATTGGTTTCATCAGGAACTACAACTATATGTACCAGAAATCGCACGGCTCGAAGTGCTCAAACTCAACCATGACTCCAAGGTGGCCGGCCATTTTGGCACAAGAAAGACCCAGGAGCTTCTCTCCCGCTCCTTCTGGTGGCCAACATACGAGGAGGACATCAAGAGGTACATCTCCTCGTGCACGGTCTGTGCCCGCAATAAGACTCCTCGTTCCTCTCCCGTGGGTCTGTTACAACCCCTCCCGATTCCCTCCCACCCTTGGGGCTCGATCTCCATGGACTTTGTGGTAGACCTTCCTCCTTCAAAAGGGATGAACACCATCCTGGTCGTGGTCGACCGTCTCACCAAGATGGCCCATTTCATCCCCTACAAAGGCCTACCCACAGCCAAACAGACGGCCGATCTTATTCTCAGAGAGGTCTTCAGGCTGCATGGGATCCCGGACGACGTGGTCTCCGACCGAGGCGTACAATTTGCCTCAAAGTTCTGGAAGAACTTCTGCCTGGCGCTCAGGGTTAAAGTGAACCTGTCCTCTGCTTTCCACCCTCAGTCAAACGGGCAGACGGAGAGAACTAATCAGACCCTAGAGCAATACCTACGCTGTTTCAGCTCCCACCTGCAGGATGACTGGCTTGATCATCTCCCCACGGCCGAGTTCGCCTACAACAATGCTGAGCACAGCTCAACCAAGCACAGCCCCTTCTTTGCTAACACAGGCTCGCACCCTGTGTTCATTCCCCACCTACCCGTTGCCTCCACCCTCCCAGCAGTGGCCGAACGCCTAACAACCCTACAGGAGGCACAAGAGAACATTATAGACAACCTCCAGCTTGCCCAGAGGCGCTTTAAACAGGGAGCAGACAGACGTCGCAAACCCACCCCGGGCTTCCATGTGGGAGACAAGGTGTGGCTGTCCACCAGGAACCTCAGATTGAAGGTCCCCTCCAAAAAATTTGCCCAAAGATACATGGGTCCGTTCCGGATCACCGCACAAATCAACGAGGTCACGTTCCGGCTCGACCTCCTGGACTCCATTAGGGTGCACCCTGTCTTCCATTGCTCTCTCCTCAAGCCATACGTGGAGAACACCTTCACAGGCCGCCACTCGCCCCCTCCACCACCTGTGAGGGTACAGGGTGAAGAAGAATACGTTGTCACAAAGATTCTCGACTCCAGGATCCACGGGGAAGACTACAATACCTAATTGGGTGGGAGGGTTACCCTCCCGAGGATAACTCCTGGGAGCGAGAACAAAATGTCCACGCCCCCAGACTGGTAAAAGAGTTCCACCAACGGCACCCCGGTAAGCCTGCCCCTGCGGTGCCCGGAGGTCACCTTGGAAGGGGGGGAGTACTGTCGGGATTCGAACCCGTGACCAGCCACATCCCAGGCGGTAGCCCTGCTTACTAGGCTACCGTCCTCTCTGAAGCCTATTAGTTAACCTCAGTCTTGCCTAGCCTTGCTCATTACCCTTGATTCCCCACACCTGGTACTTCCCTATATAGTCCAGCCCCTTTTACTCCAGTTTGCTGATTATTGAGCTCCTGAGCCTTGATCAAGCTTCTCCTCATCTGTTGCTCCTGCTACTGCTGGAAGTCCACTGCTGACCAGGAATTGCCTACCGACTACTCTTCTGCCTTATCCCTACCTACTGAACTGCTACCACCGTTGCCATCCAGATTGTCTGACCACGCTTACTGCCGCCTGCCCTGACTCACCGCCTGCCTACCGACTACTCTTCTGCCTTATCCCTACCTACTGAACTGCTACCACCGTTGCCATCCGGATTGTCTGACCACGCTTACTACCTGCCTGCGGTCCTTGCCACTGGGCTCCACTCCTACCTCCAGCCAGCGGTCCTCTGACTCAGGTGAGCCTGTAGGACTGTTACACCAAGTGAGGTCTCACCAGTGTTCTGTACAGTGGCATAAGCACTTCACTCTTTCTACTGCTTATACCTCTCCCTATACATCCAAGCATTCTGCTGGCATTTCGTGCTGCTCTATTACATTGTCTTCCCACCTTTAAGTCTTCTGAAATAATTACTCCTAAATCCCTTTCCTCAGATACTGAGGTCAGGACTGTGTCAAATATTCTATATTCTGCCCTTGGGTTTTTACGCCCCAGGTGCATTATCTTGCACTTATCCACATTTAATTTCAGTTGCCAGAGTTCTGACCATTCTTCTAGTTTTCCTAAATCCTTTTCCATTTGGCGTTTCCCTCCAGGAACATCAACCCTGTTACATATCTTTGTGTCATCAGCAAAAAGACAAACCTTACCATCGAGGCCTTTTGCAATATCACTTATGAAGATATTAAACAAAATTGGTCCCAGTACAGATCCCTGTGGAACCCCACTGGTAACATGACCTTGTTTTGAATGTTCTCCATTGACTACAACCCTCTGCTGTCTGTCACTCAGCCACTGTCTAATCCACTCAACAATATGGGAGTCCATGCTCAATGACTGCAGTTTATTGATAAGTCTTCTATGTGGGACAGTGTCAAAAGCCTTACTAAAATCTAGATATGTGATGTCTACTGCACCTCCACCGTCTATTATTTTAGTCACCCAGTCAAAAAAATCTATAAGATTTGTTTGACATGATCTCCCTGAAGTAAACCCATGTTGTTTTTCATCTTGCAATCCATGGGATTTTAGATGTTCCACAATCCTATCCTTTAATAGGGTTTCCATTAATTTGCCTACTATTGATGTCAGACTCACTGGTCTATAGTTGTTCGATTCCTCCCTACTACCTTTCTTGTGAATGGGCATGACATTTGCCAATTTCCAATCTTCCGGGACGACTCCTGTTACTAATGATTGGTTAAATAAATCTGTTAGCGGTTTTGCCAGCTCACCACTAAGCTCTTTTAATAATTTTGGGTGTATCTCATCAGGCCCCTGTGACTTATTTGTCTTCACCTTAGACAGCAAACTTAGAACATCTTCCTCTGTAAAGATACATGCATCAAATGATTTATTAGTCATCCTTTCTAGTGGAGGTCCTTCTCCTTTTTCTTTTGTAAAAACTGAACAGAAGTATTCATTAAGGCAGTCGGCTAGCCCTTTATTCTCTTCTACATACCTTCCGTCCTTTGTTTTTTATTTAGTTATTCCTTGTTTTAATTTCCCTTTTTCATTTATATATCTGAAGAATGTCTTATCCCCTTTTTTCATAGACTGAGCTAGTTTTTCTTCTGCCTGCGCTTTAGAAGTTCTTATAACTTGCTTGGCCTCTCTCTGCCTAATCTTGTAGATTTCCTTATCTTCATTGCTCTGGGTTTTTTTATAATTACAAAATGCTAGCTTTTTATTTTTAATGATTTGGGCCACTTCTGCTGAGTACCACAGTGGTCTCTTCCTTTTTTTGCTTTTACTGACAAGTCTAATGCAATTTTCTGTTGCCTTCAATAATGCACCTTTTAAGTAGTCCCATTTCTCCTGGACTCCATGTAATCCGTTCCAGTCTGATAAGGACTCATTTATGACTATTTTCATTTTTGAAAAGTCTGTTTTTCTAAAGTCTAAAACTTTTGTTTTTGTGTGGTGGGACTCTTTCACAGTTCTTATATTAAACCACACTGACTGGTGATCACTAGATCCCAAGGTTTCGCCTACAATGACATCATATACCGAATCCCCATTTGTGAATACCAAATCCAAAATGGCCTCCCTCCAGGTTGGCTCCTCAACCACTTGTTGTAGAGATAACCCCAGTAGGGAATTTAGAATATCTGTACTCCTGGTAGAACTTGCTATTTTGGTTTTACAGTTTATATCTGGAAGATTGAAATCTCCCATAATGATAACTTCTCCTTTCATTGTCATTTTAGCTATTTCTTCAACTAGTAGATCATCTAGTTCTTTAACTTGACCAGGTGGTCTATATATCACACCTACACGAGTTACTGCATGGTTAGCAAACTGCAACGTAACCCAAACTGACTCTATGTTGGCCTTACCAACTTGCACATAATGGAAAATGCATTGTTAGATTACACAAGATGGCAATACATATGCACCTGACATGATGCAGTGGGGAAACAGAAGTTTAGTGACATACTTCAGGATGTTACAGATGGCCCTGGGAAACCCTGCTAACAGTCATCAAAAAGCAGAAGAGACTGCTGCATGACTTGGGGCTCAGACTGCTTGGCTGATTTGCAAGGGGGTGAGGTGAAAGACTGATGGATATCGGCTGCAGGAGCCAACTGTGGTCTTTCAGTAGGAGACTGGGTGGGAGACAATGTGAAGGAACTGGATCCACTGTCAGCAACCCAATCTACTATCGCCTGTACTTGTTCAGGCCTCACCATTCGTAGAGCAGCATTAGGCCCGACCAAATACCGCTGCAGGTTTTGTCGCCTACTGGCACCTGAGGAAGGGGTTTCACTTGTGGTGGTAGCTGGCACAGATCGACCACGTCCTCTCCCTGCAACAGGAGCTCCACCAGCAGCACCACGACCTGGGCCACGTCCCTTATTTGACGCTCTCCTCATATTTTT
Source organism: Bufo bufo (assembly GCF_905171765.1). Lineage (NCBI taxonomy): Eukaryota > Metazoa > Chordata > Amphibia > Anura > Bufonidae > Bufo > Bufo bufo. The sequence goes on along the minus strand of NC_053391.1, from coordinate 152,129,763 downwards.
CGAATTTAGGATCTTGCCCTAAATGGGTGTTTAGTTAATAGTAGAATAGAACGACAGTATGTAAAGGGTGTATCTCACACGGTTTGAACCAGTGTAGGCCTGAATAAATATTTCTTTGCCCAAAATGGCTGTATTTCAAATGACTGAATCAAACCCCTGTATGTAGAGGGTGTATCTCACACGGTCTGTGCAGCGTCCCACTACGTGTGTGTGGGCACTGCTTAAAAGTGAGTAAACTGATGAACTGTGTGTTATAATTTGGCCCCTCATCGGTCCACCGTGCACCTCACGTGTTGCCCCTGCACTACTGGCTGCCTGCATATCTTTTCTTGGCGTCACGAGCAGGATATTAACCCTTGCACCATATTTGAGAGACTGTCACATGTGAATAAGCCCCTTTACTTAATTGAGAGACTTTTGCTTATTGTGCGCTGTTTTGGGCTACAGAACTGTTTTAACTGCTTGAAAAGTATATGGAGGTGCTATACTAGACCCCAGCATAAAAATCACAGTGTTAAAAGTGAGATAATCCGACATTTGTGTGTCACTAAAACTGCTTGCTGTCAGTGAATAGACTGTTTATATGCACTTAAGATGGCCGCCGGAGCTCTTGTTTGAAAAAAAAAATACTGCGCCATCATTGTGGACAAGTTAACGACAGCCCCTGAAGAGCGGGAAAACGTAGTGCCGCCCACTTATGCAAACTGTCTAGTCAAGCCCATCCTACCTTTACTGTGTCACGTCTGAGAGGCTGAACCCTGTATGCAAACGCAGCGCCTCCTCCTCTGCCTGTAGCCACATCAAAGTGAAACGCCGCGCACGGGAGGAGAGTGTGACGTGCGTGTATCCCAGAAGTATCGCGAGATCTCACACAGGCGAGCTAACTGAGCGGATCGCATTGCCTGCCGTCCCCCAAGTAGAAATCAGTCTGTGAGTACTCCGATTTGCCCCTACTAAGCCTAAGGGAGCATCGATAGCCAGGAGCGCTGTCAGAGACTTAAGTCAGCGCTGTTCAAACACTGCATTCAGCCAGCATCAAGTATTTAAAGGGCCATACACCCGCAAAATAGCGGTCGCCCATAGCAACGCAGCGGAAAATTGTCGCAAATTGCATCCGATATATCTTACTGTAATCTACTTATTGTCAGCATGTCTGTGCAAGAAAATAACGCGCAGCCTGACCTTAGCGGACCCCCTGCAGCAGCTGCAGCCGGTCCCAACGCAATACCAACCGCTGCAACACCAAGTTTTATGCCTTTAACTATTACAGCAATGGGATCAGAGAAGGACTGCCTTGTGGTCATTGCCATTGTTGCTAGAGACTTTCCATCGCTGCAACAACAGCGAAGAAAACTTCTAGTCCCTCCAGTAGGGAGCAGCAGGCTATCAGCTAGGAGAATGTTACCACCGTTGCCCATGACTACTAATGTAGCAGAGCCAAGAAAAAGTCAGCCTGTAACTATCACAACAGAACTCTCCAGGCCTGCTACTACTGCTGCTGTACAGCCTGAGCCTGCCAAACTGTCACCTATCAGGAAAAGTCAAGACCTGCAGAGGATTCTCCAGAAAAGGGTAATCCTGCAATTACAAGTTCTGCCACAGGAGGTCACCAGAAGATCAAAGAAGTTTCTGCCAGAGTTACGGCTGCTGAGCGCGCACAGTCCAAAGAAACACTTTTGAGTCCTCAAATATGGGACCCAGGTGGACAACCACCTGCCCGTTCTAGGATGTGTCATCTTGTTCAGATCCCTACAACTAAAGTAGGCTGTTGCTAAACCACTTATATGAAGTAGGAGCTGCCATTTGTTTGAGAGGACTTCTCTTATTGTTTTTGTTTTGAGCCCCTCTTTATGTTCTATTCACAAGGACTCCATCCAGGACTCCACCTGAATCCCCAATTTTTTCACTTCACTTGTGTGTTCTATCCTGTTTAACCCCTTTTTACCCCATTTTAAGGTTATCAAGGGACTTTGTTAACATAACGTTTAAAGCATACTACCCAGAAAGACTTTTCTGTGCTCATCCTTTTATACAAAAATTTTTGCACTTTAAAAAGTTTTATACATGTTTTATACCCCATTTTAGGTATGGACTTTACTGCCCTTATGTGAGATCATTCTTTAATAACCATTTTTGGCCGTAACACACCTACCATGAAAAAAAAAAAATGTATGTGATATATTTTATATATTTGCCTAGAATGTATTTTTGTCCATAACCCTTTATTTACAGGAGGTTATTGAAGAGTCATGATAATACATTGCAATGTCTATATTCACATGTGCATATTTGGTGGTGTGTATTTGGTGTATTTCAGGACACGGCTTAGAGATCCACAGCTTCAGACATTACCAACATCGAGGGCGACTTACATTTTACCATGGGAGTATGCAGCGTCCAACTACGTGTGTGTGTGGGCACTGCTTAAAAGCACTTTTTATCTTGACAATTGCATTATGCTGTATTGTGGTACTTTGTACTAATGTATCTGCAAAATCCCTGTTACCAGGCAGATTAGGTGTAATTTATACATCCCACCACTAGATGGGGATAAAACTTAGGTTCTATATACTGTATATACCTTGTTCAGGCCTAGTGGGACAGAAGATAGATTAGAGCAGATCTGAGTAGATCAGATTAGATTAGTGGGAGAGAATGTAGAGTGAAGACTCCATGACACAGATTAGTGAATGGAACCAACTACGCTATGAGGTAGTACTAAGATGTGAGGCGCAGAAGAGCGTTTTCCTTCTGTGGCCGGACTATACACTTGCATCCCTGACCAGTAGGAGAGAGTTTGCCTCCCTGGAATAGAAACAAGCTTCCTAAGGAATCATCGGTGATAACAGCCATTATTGAGGGCTACAGACACCTTTGCGCATGGTGGAGGACTTATAGCTTCTGGCAGCCACACCATAACTCTGGGAAACAGATGAGTTTACCTGTCCCCAATGTTCAGCTTGTAGGGAAAGGACAAGGAATAGGACTGAGCACATCAACAGGAACAAGGTACACCTTACCCACAGCTCCAAGTCAAACCTAAAAGGCCTAGAAACAGTGGATTTGCAGACCAACTCTAAAACCATCAAGAGACTGTATTTTGTACTGCTACCAACCAAAGTCATCCACAGTAAAAGTTGTGAGTTGCATCTTACCACTGTCTACCTCATTATTACCACTATTGGTTGTACCACCATTAACGGTACTGGCATCACGACAAAAGCCATCAAGGGACTCAGCCGCGACAAGCACCCTAAGCACCTCAAGGGCACCTCAACCACCATCTTGGCTGATGCTTCCCTACCACAGAGCGTGCCCCGGAGGATTTTGTGCTGTCCACCTCAACACTGTGCTGCCAGCCCAGGGAGGCTTTCTGCTAACGGTGAGTAAACTGATGAACTGTGTGTTATAATTTGGCCCCTCATCGGTCCACCGTGTACCTCACGTGTTGCCCCTGCGCTACTGGCTGGCTGCATCTGAACCAGTGTAGGCCTGAAGTAAATATTTCTTTGCCCAAAATGGTTGTATTTCAAATGGCTGTATTTCAAATCCCTGAATCAAACTCATGTATGTAGAGCGGGTATCTCACACGGTCTGAACCAGTGTAGGCCTAAATTAAATATTTCTTTGCACAAAATGGATGTATTTCAAATGGCTGTATTTCAAATCCCTGAATCAAACCCCTGTATGTAGAGGGGGTATCTCACACAATCTAAACCAATGTAGGCATAAATTAAAGAGGACCTTTCACTAGAATAAAACATCTAAACTAACTATACAGACATGTAGAGCGGCGCCCAGGGATCCCCCTGCACTTACTGTTATCCCTGGGCGCCGCTCCGTTCTCCCGTTATAGCCTCCGGTATCTTCATAGTTAGGCTCCACCCAGGGGAACCTGACGGCGTCTCCTTCTCCCAGGCTGTAGCGCTGGCCAATCGCAGCTCTCAGCTCATAGCCTGAGAGGCTTTTTTTTCTCTTAGGCTATGAGCTGAGTGCTGCGATTGGCCAGCGCTACAGCATGGGAGAAGGAGACCCCGGCAGGTTCCCCTGGGTGGAGCCTAACTATGAAGATACCGGAGGCTATAACGGGAGAACGGAGCGGCGCCCGGGGATAACAGTTAGTGCAGGGGGATCCCTGGGCGCCGCTCTACATGTCTGTATAGTTAGTTTAGATGTTTTATTCTAGTGAAAGGTCCTCTTTAAATATTTCTTTGCACAAAATGGATGTATTTCAAATGGCTGTATTTCAAATGCCTGATTCAAACCCCTGTATGTAGAGGGGGTATCTCTCACGGTCTGAACCAGTGTAGGCCTGAAGTAAATATTTCGTTGCCCAAAATGGCTGTATTTCAAATGGCTGTATTTCAAATGCCTGAATCAAACCCCTGTATGTAGAGGGGGTATCTCACAGGGCCTGAACCAGTGTAGGGCTGAATTCAATATTGATGCACCAAATGGCGGTATTTCAAATCTCTGAATCTAACCCAAATGTATTAAGGGTGTATCTCACAATGACATCTGCATTAAAGGCTTTTTTTTGGCCCAAACAAGTGTTTGTTTAACAACTGAATTTGACAGCAGTATATAAGCCTGTAATTTCACACGTGCTGATGCTGCAAGGACTGAAAATAGTGTTTTTTGACTAAAAAGTGTGTTTTTCAAACCCCAGAAAATTATGGGTGTATTTCTAGCTTAAATTGCACATTCACTAATCCAGATGTTGTAGATTGCCAAAAATGTGTTTTTTTGGTAACAGAATATGAAAGCTGTATATATTAAACTTGAATTTAACACTTGCAGATCAGGAAAATACTGTTTTTTGGCAAAAAAAAGTGTGTTTTTAAAACCCCAGAAAATGATGGGTGTATTTATACCTTAAATTGCACACTGACTAATCCAGATTTTGTAGTTTGCCAAAAAAAATGGTGATTTGCAATGTCCCAAAAGCTCAGATGCAGTGCTGGTGCACTGAGCTTGCATAAAATGGCGGCCGCCGCCGCCCACCTAACTAACAGAATTATAAAAGTTTATTTTTTTTTTGGTCAATGGCCTCAGGGCAGGATAAAACGATTGTGCCCTGCACACACACAACTATTTCTCTGTAGATTGCTGAGTTAGATGCTCTCCTATTCTCTCCCTGAAATCACAAGTCCAGCAGCATCCTCTCCCTACACTTGTAACAGCAGAGTGACGTGCAGCGCTACGTGACTGAAGCTTATATAGAGCCTGGGTCACATGCTGCTCTGGCCAATCACAGCCATGCCATTAGTAGGCATGGCTGTGATGGCTTCTAAGGTCAGACAGTTAACCACTTGTTGATTGGCTGCTCTGCAGCCTTTCAAAAAGCGCCAAGAAAGCCCCGAACACCGAACCCGAACTTTTACGGAAATGTCCGGGGTCCAAAAATCCTAAAGTTCGGGTTCTCTCAACCCTACTGGAGACCATATCTCCAGAAGGATATTGATACTTTGGAGAGAGTTCAGAGAAGAGCTACTAAACTGGTACATGGATTGCGGGATAAAACTTACCAGGAAAGATTAAAGGACCTTAACATGTATAGCTTGGAAGAAAGACTAGACAGAGGGGATATGATAGAAACTTTTAAATACATAAAGGGAATCAACAAGGTAAAAGAGGAGAGAATATTTAAAAGAAGAAAAACTGCTACAAGAGGACATAGTTTTAAATTAGAGGGGCAAAGGTTTAAAAGTAATATCAGGGGGGGCGTGGCTTGGCCACTGAGAGGAATGGCCGCTTCATCTATCTGCTCCCGCACCTCAGCGACTACAGAGAAGCTCCCTAGGGCTACGATAACTGCTATCTCTATATCCCTACCTGCGACAAGACTGGACACACTCCAGGACAATATGGGAAAATCTAAACGGCAGCTTCATAGGCTGCAGAGCGGCAACCTGGACGGATTCCTTGAGCGGGGCCTAGCTAAAGATGGCGCATGTTCCCACACCGGCATACATACCTTGTCTCCTCAGAGCAATACATCGCCGATAAGCGCCTCTAGGTCTCCATCACCCCCATCGGAGCCCGATGTTTTCTCCCTGACGGAAGCAGAGTTCCCTTCACTCCCACCGACTCCAAATGATCCGGGGACTCCAGGCACCACGGCTGCACAAAATGGCGCTGCGGCTAACAACACTGGGCTCTCACCTTCCTGCAGCCCCCAGAAGCAGAAGCCGCGTCTGGACCCGTCATGTTCTCCTGAGGTCAGTAAGGGGCCATGGATACAAGCGGTGGAGACCCCCGCCGTCATCCCCATTATTGCATATCAGACCTCTGATAAACCCCTGTGTGAGGACTCCATTAAAAATATGCTCTTAGCTTTGCACCAGTCCCTGCGCTCAGATATGGAGGGATTCATTAACCCTCTGGCGGCCAAAGTTAAAGAGTCTGTGGATAAAATCCTGCATGTGGAGAGTAAGATGGCTGATTTTGCCACCTCACAGAACAATATTATTGATGCCCACAATGACTTGGCGGATGAAATGGAGATTATTAAGGGCAAACTGGCAGATCTGGAGGATCGCTCCAGAAGGAACAACGTTAAATTCAGGGGCATTCCGGAAGATATAGCACCCCGTGATCTACAGCCCTATCTCAAGAGCCTCATTAATGCATTGCTACCGAAAATCCCTGTCCCTGACATGATAATCGACAGGGCACATAGGATCCCAAAGCCGCCTCATCTCAGTGCGGATATCCCAAGGGACACACTAGCTAGGATCCACTTCTTCCATACTAAAGAGGCCTTAATGACGGCGGCTAGGAATTGCGACAAACTCCCTGCTCCCTTCCAGACAGTCAGACTCTTTGCTGATCTCTCCATGGCGACTTTGAGGCAAAGGAGGGAATTTCAGCCGGTCACCCTTGCCCTTAGGGACAATGACATTCAATATAAATGGGGATACCCGCAAAAGTTGCTGATCCGCAAAGATGGAAAAACCCACGTGGTGAAATCAGTTGCAGATGGAAGAGAGCTACTATTAACATGGGACATTCCCCTTCAGATGGAAAAAAGAGGAACTCACAGAAGGGACGATCAAATGTCTGTGTCTGGAACACAAGATTGTTAATCTCCTTACGGGTCTAACCCGGATCCAGGTTGAAACTGCAGGAGCTGCTCTTCATACTTAGCCTTAAATTACACGTGACTAGGAGAAGTGAAGATACCTTTGCATTGTGCAATATGGGTCAGATAACTAACCTTTTCTATTTATGGTCAGGGCTAGGAAACGTCAGCGTACGCAGAGACCCCTGCCCTGAGCAAGGTGGCTGAATTATGCCGGGAGCCACGACGAGGGTACACCAAGAAAAGGGGGCATACCCAGTGAAACCTGGAAAAAGGGGCGGGGGGGGGGGGGCGTGAAGCTCGGGCGCCTGGCTGGACGGGAGTGAGCAGAATATAAGGCCAGACGCCCCTCCCACAAATGCAGGCTGGAACCAGCCTTACCTATTTATGGTCAGGGCTAGGAAACGTCAGCGTACGCAGAGACCCCTGCCCTGAGCAAGGTGGCTGAATTATGCCGGGAGCCACGACGAGGGTACACCAAGAAAAGGGGGCAAAAAACAACCATTAGTAACAACATTTTATTACATGATTTACAAAGCCAAAGAACAAAAGGCACGTGCGATCTCAAATTGAGGATCAGGAATATATCTAGTGTAGCAAGAGGACCGCCATCGCCCCATGCTTCGAATGACGTGAGCTGGCACCTGATGTCGTGATGCGGCTGAAGCTGCCCCTATGCGGAAAGAATGCCCTGATATAATTTTGGGGTCGTATCCTAAACCTTGGGCAAGAGCACGGATGCAGGTAATGAACCGTGTGGCGGTAAGGGGTTTGCCGGCGTGCGGCAGGAGAGGACTGTCTGAAGGACCGACCCGAATGAGTGATAATAATTGGTGCAGCACCTGAACTGGGCACCATAAGTTGGCGGACGGATAAAAGTTGATTGCAGTAGGGGGACCCGTCTGACTGGTCTTGGTAGAGGGTAGGAGGAGAGTGTAGCAACCTCGGCCCCAAGACAGATGCTGTTTCAACGGGTGACCCTGACGGTTCGGACCGGCTAAAACTTCCCCCGGCCTAAGAAACCCATAAAAAATGAGGTACATGGCTGCTTTCAAGACCAAGCTAGTGGAGGGCCCAAAAGGATAACCGTCCAAAGACGAGGAGAGAGCCCTAAACAACTCGCTAGACACGGGTTGCCTACGGCTCTGGGACCCCTTACCCTCTTTCTGAATACCCCGAAGGGTGGCCTTAATGGCCTGAACAGAGAAAAAGGACCCGCGGTGTGGATCATCCAGCATGAAGTGGTGTTGCAGCCCAGCTAAATAGAGTTTGATGGTATTGTGTGACAGCCCCAGTTGGTAGTGACAATGGGCTAAAAAGGCCATGATGTGAGCCGTTTCGGAATGAAGACCCCTTGGGTGAGTTCTGGAGAATTTATCGAACGCCCTCAAGCCGGCCTGGTAATTCCTCGCTGTATTATGCGAAAGAGACTTTCTGACCAGACCCTTGGCTTCGTCTATGAGGACATCTAGCCCAGGGTGAGGGTGCTGAAATGAGGCACGGGCGCACCTGACCGATCCGCGTCGGGCACTTCCTGGAAAAAAAACGGAAAATTAAAGCGGGAAAGAGCGTCCGCGGCCCTATTCTGCTCGCCTGATATATGTATGCATCGGAAATGAAAATTGTGGCGGAGGGACAGCCAGACTAGCTTGCGCAAAAATGCCATGATCTTGAACGACTGGGCCCTGCCTTTGTTAACGATGTCCACCAAGGTCTGACTATCCGTGACAAAGGACACGGACGAATTAGACCAAAGGTGACCCCAAACCTGGGCTGCCGCCACTACGGGATATAGTTCCAGGAGGGGAGAGGATTTAAGAGCAGCAGGATCAGAGGCCAATTCTGGCGGCCATCCGGCGGCCAACCAATGGGACCTGAAAATGGCAGCGAACCCGAATGACCCCGCGGCATCCGAAAAGACGAGAGGAGAAGCTGAACCCCACTGTGGCACGAATAGCGAAATGCCATTCCAATTGGACAGGAAACTGTCCCACATGCACAGGTCCGCGATGGCATGACCGTCGAGATGGACAACAGAATCCTGCTCTGGAGCGGAGGGCAACAGACATAATAAACTGGCGAGAAAGGTCCTGCCTTGAGGCATGATTCTGGTGGCGAAATTAAGCATCCCCAGCAAGGATTGCAACTCGACCTTGGTCAAAGAGAGGGACCGGACCGCTCGAGAGATGGCAGATCGGATCCGGTGCAATTTCTCGCTGGGGAGGCTGGCCTCCATCTTAACTGTATCCAGAATTATGCCCAAGAAGGTGACCCTGGTGGCCGGACCCTCCGTCTTGGCGGCAGCGACAGGGACCTGAAGACGGGCAAAAATATCCAAAAGAGTGTGAGGAATGGATGGGACCTGACTAGGACTTTCTACCATAAGGAAGTCATCCAGGTAGTGAACTACCATGGATAACCCGCCATGATGGATAAGGATCCAGTGCAGTGCTTTGGCTAGTTGGTCGAAAAGCCACGGGCTACTTTTAGACCCGAAAGTGAGACGGTTGGCGAAGTAGTAATTGCCCGCCCACTTGAAGCCATAATACTTCCAAAGCTGTGGGTGGATAGGAAGCTGCTTGAAAGCATCGGCTATATCTACTTTAGCCAACCAAGCCCCGGCCCCTGCCAGCAAAATGTACTGAATTGCCTCGTCGACCGAGGAATATTGCATTGAATACTCCTCGGATGGGATGAGAGAATTGAGACTCGGGATGGCCGACATATGAGGCGCAGAGAGGTCGTAAATGAGACGCTTTTTATTAGATGACAGTTTAGTAACAAGACCAATGGGACTGATGCGCCAGGACTGGAAAGGAATGTCTGAGAACGGACCGATGACAAACCCCTTGTCGACCTCCAGTTGGATGAGAGAGGTGACAGCCTCAGGATCGCTGGCCGCGGATAACAGGTTAGGACCCGTCCAACAGCCCTGCGGGAGAGTAATGAGGCCCGTATGGAAACCCTCTCGGAACCCATCCAACAAGAAGGAGACAAAAAGCCGATCAGGGTGGTCCCGCAGAAGAGCAGCCAGTAACCCCAAATTAATGTCGGCTAGTCAGGAATCCTTGGCTGCCCTCCTGGGACAGGAGGAGCGGGGATGGGCCCGAAAGCAAAGGGAACAAATATGGAGCGCCCGGCAGGAATTGAAGGCACATCCCTTGGCGTTAAAGTTATTGCAAACCTGGTTGCCCCCGAGAAACACGATGGGTCTGCCCAGCTTATCTAACGACGGGGAAGACCTGGATGACCCAGAAGGACCTGCCGAGGGGGCTGACTGTGGGGCTTGCACCGGATTGGGACACCAGTCGGTAGAATGAAAAATGGACTGGCAGGTAGCACAGAGGGGGGCCTTAAGACCCGCAAAATGCCGGCAAAACAATTCCATATCCAGCTCCGCCCAGCTAGACACGAACTGGAACTGACTCAAAGCGGCCGCGGCTTTAGCCGAAAAAGAACGATGATAATCGTAAAAAGCCGTGCCGCCGTATTTGTGCCCCAAGTCCGCAATCCGGTACAAGTAAGTGTCCAGCTCTTCCCTGCGATCTGGTTGAGCAGAACACACCACGTCCCTGTAAAGGCTGAAGGCCAGGACAAACTCGGACATAGATAGTTTTCTATTGAGCCGAGCATCCTTAGCTCTCAATACCACAGAAACCTCTCCGCAGTTGACGACCCGATTCTCTGAAATATCCTGGGAGGCAATAAGGATGGATGCGAGGTTCACGTCCTTGCCCGCCAGGATATCCTTTTTAATATGCTCGGGAACAAAGAGGGAAGGGGCGATCTGAGGGGTGACAGAAGGCCTACCTGCAACGTCCAGCGGAATGGCAGGGGTGACTGCCGACCCTGGAAATTGCGGTGGAACCGTGGGCCTGGATTCCAGGACCGCTACCCTAGCCTGAATGTCCGAAACTGAGCCAGCCAGCCCAGTGATGGACGACTGAATCTGAGCTAAGGCCAGCTGTATAGCATCCGGGTTGGAAGGGCCCGCCATCGGGGCCGGGGCCGTCATCAGCAGGCGATACAATTCGGCCTTGCGAGCAGACGCCGGATGCCGTATCCCCCTGCGGTTGAGTTCGGCGACCAATCTAGGCACCGTCCAGCTTCTTAATGATGCACCGCTGTCGCGCCCAGAGACGGGAGTTCCAGGCATGGAGACGTTATCGACCATATCGGAGGAGACGTGGGACATATCCGACCTGAGAAAAAAGACGAGTAAAGAACACCCAGAAAAAGCAACGATACAGACGTATGCGAAGAGGCCGGACGGAAGAATGTGAGAAACAATAAAGTAAAAAATGCCCATCGGACGAACCACCTACCTGGTAGGACACGAATGGATTTGGAAGCACGGCCCCAAAACCCCAAATGCTAAAGATGGAGCTAATGAAAGGAAAATGACCCTGAGTAGAACCGAAATTTTAACCCTGCCTTGCGAACCCTCTATGAACTGACTTACCAGAGAGCGCTCCGGAATTGCCTGGTCGAAAACGTAGAACGCGTACAACTAAAGTCCGAACTAAAGGGAGGAACAATACAACGATAGAATTAAAGAACATAAACAAACCCTAAGAATAAACCGGAGACACAGACAGCCTGGGCGATCCAGGGACATAGACAACCTGGACGATCCAGGGACATTGACAACCTGGGCGAACCAGGGACACTGACAACCTGGGCGATCCAGGGACATTGCCAACCTGGGCGAACCAGGGACACTGACAACCTGGGTGAACCAGGGACATTGACAACCTGGGCGATCCAGGGACACAGACAACCTGGGCGATCCAGGAACACTGACAACCTGGGCGATCCAGGGACACTGACAACCTGGGCGATCCAGGGACACTGACAACCTGGGCGATCCAGGGACACTGACAACCTGGGCGATCCAGGGACACTGACAACCTGGGCGATCCAGGGACACTGACAACCTGGGCGATCCAGGGACATTGACAACCTGGGCGATCCAGGGACACTGACAACCTGGGCGATCCAGGGACATTGACAACCTGGGCGATCCAGGGACACTGACAACCTGGGCGATCCAGGGACACTGACAACCTGGGCGATCCAGGGACATTGACAACCTGGGCGATCCAGGGACACTGACAACCTGGGCGATCCAGGGACATTGACAACCTGGGCGATCCAGGGACCCAGACAACCTGGGCGATCCAGAGACATTGACAACCTGGGCGATCCAGGGACATTGACAACCTGGGTGATCCAGAGACATAGACAACCTGGGCGATCCAGGGACACTGACAACCTGGGCGATCCAGGGACATTGACAACCTGGGCGATCCAGGGACATTGACAACCTGGGTGATCCCAGGACCCCGAAAAAAAGGGGGAACCGGGAAGTAACGTGAAAAAATCCCCTCGCAAATTCTGGCACCATGATGCTGGAGGATTTCGAACCCAGAAATAAGCGTGAATTGATATATTGTTTCTTTTTTTTTTTTTTTTATATAACGCCCCCCTTTTTTTTTTTTTTTAACCAACCAGCATTGCAGCTCCTAAACCCGCTGGTGACCTGCTGGAGGGGTTTAGGAGGCATGAATGTAGCGAAGCCCCCCTGGACACAGGAGTACCCCTGCACCAAACCTCAGAACCGTGCATGCCTCCAGAGCTGACAGCGCAGCTTCCAAGGCATAACACGCCGACTCGCCCTGACACAGGAGTACCCCTGCACCATAACATCAGAATTTGCGAGTACCTCAAGTGCAGACAGCGCTGTTATAAAGGCATACAAACAAAACCCCGCCGTGACACAGGAGTACCCCTGCACCAAAACAACAGAATTAATGAGTACTTTTAGAGCATGCAAACAAAGCCTCGCCGCGGCTCTGCCGCTGACCCCTTAACTCTTTAATGAACCTTATGCAGAGCGGCATAAATGGAAGTGTGCTGAGTTAGGACACCGCTCCCCCGACCCAGCCGCCTGTGCCTGCGTGGGCGGAACATGCTGGGGGAGAGCGGCATCCCACCGGGCAACCCCCCAAAGCCAGTAACCCGGGCGAACGTGAAACTAGAGCGGGGACGCAAGACCCCGATTACCTGGCAGGCTGGCGGCGGAACTGGCGGCGGAGGCACGTGACCGCGATACCCGGAAGTGACGATACTGAAGGAGGGAGCGTAAGCCGCAGTAAAGCGTGAAGCTCGGGCGCCTGGCTGGACGGGAGTGAGCAGAATATAAGGCCAGACGCCCCTCCCACAAATGCAGGCTGGAACCAGCCTTACCTATTTAGGTGCTGTCACTATGTTTGCACATTTAACATAGTTAAGACCCCTCTCAGCCTCACCAGAGTACTTACGCCACCTATACTGCACAGACGGGTTGATCGTCTGGAGTTGTATTATTTTTCCCTTTCCGGGTTGTTTTTTCTTATCACTTTAGACTCCTCACCAACTCATCATTTAGAGTATATATCTACAGCCTCCTGTACATCTAGCTCATTGTTAGGCAATTGTCTGTTATTACTGTAGTTAAATAATACTTGATAGTCTGTCTATCCGTACAGGCCCTGGTTCCTCTCCTCACTCATATGGGTCTCAAAATTTTATCACTTAATGCCAAAGGACTTAACTGTCCTCAGAAAAGATCATATGTTTGGAGAGAGGCAACCAAAGCTGGAGCGGACCTTATTTGCATCCAGGAGACTCACTTACTGCAGGAAGATGCTAAACGTATTCATAACCGACTTTTCCCCCATGTACTACATTCTCATTTCAGTAAGAAGTCCAGAGGAGTGTTCATAGCTGTTAGGAGTTCAGTGGCATTCAACACCATTTCCTCAAAAGTGGACTCCAACGGTCGGTACATCATTCTGGTATGTTCTATCAATAACATCATATATACCATAGTTAATGTGTATGCACCTAATGATCACCAAATCCCCTTCCTGCGAAAAATACTGAAACAGCTCAATTCACTGAAACAAGGGAAGGTGATTGTCTGTGGGGACTTTAATTAGGTGATGGACCGGTCGTTGGACTCTACTAGCTTAACCCGGCGTTCAGGGGGCGGTGTTGCCTCTTTGTTACACACGGAGGGTCTCATTGATGTGTGGAGAGCTCAACATAGTATGGAAAGGGATTATACTTTCTTTTCCGCTCCTCACCTCTCATACTCACGCATTGATATGTTTTTTGTAGATCAAGCTACCTTGATGCACACAATATCGACGGATATTGGACTCATTCAGTGGTCTGACCATGCCCCAATAACATTGACACTGGAGGACCTGTTCCAATTCCCACGCGCTCCCATTTGGCGCAATGACACATACTTATTTTCCAACCCAGAAACTATTAGGGAGTTATCTGCTGAATTGCGGGAGTTTTTCTCCTTCAATGACGGATCTGTCACGGATAAATATATCCTTTGGCAAACTCATAAGGCGTTCATCCGGGGCTCATTGATCAGATTGAAATGTAAACTAAGGAGAGTCAGGGAAATGGAAATTTCTCAGCTGCTTAAATCGGTCGCAGAGCTTGAGAATCGGAATAAGATATCTCCTACAGCTCATATATCTTCCCTACTGAGAGTAGAGAGGGACAAATTGTGTAGTCTCATGTCACGTGATTATTCTAGGTCCCTGCTCAGATTAAAGTCGAGGTACTATGTCCGGGGTAACAAGGCTGGCAAGCTGTTGGCTAATCAGCTTAAAGCCCAACAGACCAAATCTAAAATCCCATTTCTCATCCACCCGTCCTCCAAAGCAAAACTACTAGACCCTAGAGATATCGCGGAACAGTTCCGTTCTTATTACCACAGCCTTCATAATCTTAAAGATACGGTCATTCTGCCCGATAACTACCCTGAATTGGTGGAGAACTTCCTAACTCAGTCTGAACTGCCCACCCTATCTTCCGACCAGCTTCATTCATTAAACGCTCCTCTCACATCAATGGAACTCCAAAGAATAATAGCAACTCTCCCATTGGGTAAATCCCCTGGCCCAGACGGCTTGTCTAACGAATATTACAAACATTTCCTCCCCGTATTGTCCCCCGACTTCCTAGACATTTTTAACCGCGCTCTTGAAGGAACCCCATTCCCGCCCGAGATGCTTACAGCCCTTATAATTACATTGCCAAAACCTGGGAAATCCCCAGATGCCCCTCAAAATTTTAGGCCAATATCGCTACTGAATTCGGATATTAAAATTTTCGCCAAGTTAATAGCCAACAGATTGTCAGTCATACTCCCCTCCTTGATTAAAGAGGACCAAACTGGGTTTGTTAAGGGACGTGTATCTTCAGACAATACTAGAAGGTTGATTAACTTGTTTGATTACGCTGAGCAAAATAACCTTCCAATGTTGGCGGTGACCCTGGATGCCGAGAAGGCATTCGACCGGCTACACTGGTCGTTCGCATTCTCGGTTCTTGGTAAGATGGGCTTTCAAGGAAGTATACTGAACGCTTTCCACAGCTTATACACGTCCCCCATGGCTCGGGTATGGGTTAATGGGGTATTGTCTGCTCCTTTCCAGATTACCAATGGGTCGCGCCAAGGATGCCCTTTATCGCCCCTCCTGTTCATCTTGGCCTTGGAACCTTTAGCTCAAAATATTAGGAGAGCTCCCCTCATTCACGGTGTAGATATTGGAGGAAGGGACCATAGAATATCCTCACCTTATCGAATCCCCTTCAGTCATTAAGTTCAGCCTTTGACATAATAGCGCATTTCGGCACGCTTTCCTATTATAAAATTAACAATTCCAAATCCCAAGCCCTGTTACTTAATATCCCTCATTATGATGCTGAGGGGTTAAAGTCTTGATTTCCCCTAGACTGGCAGGAATTGGAACTTCCATACTTGGGAATCAAGCTGACATATCCCTGCTCTCATTTATATAAGCGGAACTATGAACCTCTCCTCGATGCTATGTCATCTGATTTCTCTCATTTCTCCATGAAGGAGATATCATGGGTTGGTAGGGTGGCGGCATTTCAGATGATGACATTGCCTAAATTGATCTATATATTTAGAGCTCTCCCTATTCCAATCCTTGATGCATTCTTTCGAAAAGCGCAGGAGATATTGTCCAAGTACGTTTGGAAATCGTCTAAACCCAGGATTGCCCAAAAACAGCTTTTCTTACGGAAAAAAGCCGGGGGGCTGGGCCTACCCTGCATTAGAGATTACCATAGCGCTATTAGCGTGTCACTTGCTAGGGAATGGTGGGACAGACATTGTAGTAAAGCTTGGCACCAAATTGAGTCTCGCTCAATAAAGGAGGGCTCCTTAAGAGATTTGCTGATTGGTATAATATGGAGCGGGAAGGCCCCTAATGTCTCCCTGCAGACGGTGCGACACGTAGGGAAACTCTGGTTACACTTTCACAACGCATACGCTGATTATACTGGTGCCCTGACCTCTCATTTGGATACTCGCTCTCTAGAATGGATATTGGGGAATATCAATCTCCGCAGTTGGAGGGATCAAGGAATTGAGGGGGTCTCCCAGCTCATTTGTCCTAAAGGGGGTCCTCCCGTTCACCTCTGTTCAACAGAAGTTCCAGCTTCCAACTAGAGAGATCTTCAACTATCTCAGAGTTAAACACCTACTGACATCTGTCATCACTAAACCCCCCTCCACACATGCAGGGATACTTCAACTCTATTGCACCCAGGGCTTACTGAAAAAAGGAGCAACAGGTCGTATATATGAGTTCATGGGAAATAAATCAGAATTTGCCAAATCCAAACCTTTCCAGAAGTGGGAGTGAGAGCTGGGCAAAACTTTTTCTGAGGAAGACTGGTCCTCCGCAATAGGCTTCTTGACCTCTACCTTTAAATGTGTCACTCATTGTGAGGCTGGGGTTAAGACGTTTTTAAACTGGTACTTTACACCCAAACGATTACATATCATCTACCCCACATCTTCTCCCCTATGTTGGAGGGGATGTGGAAACATAGGCTCTTTGTTCCATGTTCTATGGACATGCCCAGTTATCACTGGTTTCTGGAAACAAGCATTTGCATTGCTGTGGGAAATAACTGGTCACAACACCCTCCCCTCCCCGGAACTTGCTCTCTTGTTCCTGGGCATTAGGCGTATATGCCTGACATATAGGCCCATAGCAGGACACATCTTACTTAGCGCCAAACTGGTCATAACCCGTCATTGGAAGAAAGTGCTCCCTCCAGATATCTCGGAAGTGATAGCTGAGCTAAACACCACATGCCGATATGAGAAGATGATTCCCGCCTCCATACTCCCCCCTGGGAAATATAGTCATAAATGGAACCCCTGGATGGCCCACCCGAAATTCTCCCAGTAGTTGGCCCTTATAAATATGGCCCCTATGAGAGAGAGAGTGGTCGGATGTATATTTTCATGACCTTTTCGGATAGGTCCCTCCTGTAGATGAGCCTCCTGACTAGACAGACCTGTGTTTAATATTTGTTGCTTATGTTTTGTGTGTCCTAATAAGGACTCTTCATATCTAAAGACTGCTGAAAAGTCATGTACTCCATGAGAATGGAGACCTTGCCTATGGAAATATACTTGTCTCTGGTGGCTGCGTCCACCTTGAACTGTTTACGCATTGACATGCTCTGCTGATTATTATGTGAAAATTTTCAATAAAAACGTTGAACTCTAAAAGTAAAATCAGGAAGAATTACTTTACTGAGAGAGTAGTGGATGCATGGAATAGCCTTCCTGCAGAAGTGGTAGCTGCAAATACAGTGAAGGAGTTTAAGCATGCATGGGATAGGCATAAGGCCATTCTTCATATAAGATAGGGCCAGGGGCTATCCATAGTACTCAGTATATTGGGCAGACTAAATGGGCCAAATGGTTCTTATCTGCCAACACATTCTATGTTTAAGTTAAAGACGCTACATACTGCGTCCGCAAGCCTGTCTACCAGAACAAATCCCACAGCGCAAATAACACCAAATGTGAGCTGCGTCTATTTTTCTCGTACTGTAGTGGAATATGACAAGAAGCGCTTTTAGCGCAAATAACAGCAAATATGAACTTCGTAAATATTTCTCGTATTGTATTGAAATAGGCCACTAAATGTTATCAGCGCAGTTAGCAGCAAAAGTGACCTGCGTATATTTTCATATTTTTCCACAGATAAAAGCCACTAAAGGCTTTTTAACATAGCACTTGCACCCCAATAACTATTTGCTGGAATGACAGCTGTATTATGAGACAATCTGGATCCCCAAGTAATGTTTCCCTGCACTTGTAAATCGCTTTTTTTTTCACAATAATGATTCCTCTCACTATCCTTTCCCTGCACTAGTAAATCGCTTCTTTCCTTTTTTTTTTTTACAATTTGTTGGTCTTTCACTCTCCATAGCGCCTGCATACACATCTGTCCCTGAACAAAGTATGATAGTGAATGGCAGACTCTAAGATGACCGCCGTATTTATAGGGCTGTGACATCACCGGGCTTGCTGTTGATTGGCTGCATGCATGGCATTATGGGTCATCCCACCTTCCCAGAGTTCCTTGCCCCATGTCCTTACACGTGTAGCCGCCATTGTAGCCGGCTAGCCGCCATGTTAGGATAATTTGTGATTCATTACCACGAAGCGCGAGGAAATTCAGAATAATTCAGAATCAAATTTTTTCTGAAATTCGGAACAAATTTGACTTTGTCAGCTTCAATTCGCTCATCTCTAATCTACACATTTTTTCTCCACAAAAAATGGAATTGTATATAATCTATATCATCTGAGCTAATTTAATATTTGATCATTAAAATTACAAAATAGCCAGCTAGTTTAGTAGAATTTTATGCATTTTAAAGTGCTACATACAGATGTTCAAGCTTGGAGTGATTGTTTCCTCCTTTTCCTATCATAGAACCATGCTTTTTACCATACAAAACATTGGACAGTAGTATACTGTATGGATGAAGTATCAATACTACCTAGTATTTAGCATAAGTTCCTGTCCAAAGGAGGTCACCTTGCCATGGTAGATGGGCACAAATGGATTTTATCTAACAATATTTACCAAGAACCTCTCATGTATTTATATAGTGAGTATAACATTAGTTCATATATTCTGTGCTTGCAGAGTGCCATTGCATTATGTTTGACTTTTTATTTTCATCCATGGCAACACTCTTCTGCTCATTTGGATGTGCTTTGTTTTTTTGTTTTTGCAGTCTGCATTTGGAGGTGTGGCTGACTGCATTTTGGTCATGCACTCATGACTAACCCATGTTTTCCAGGCTGATTTTAATTAGTGTAATATACAGCTGAATCCTGCTCTCCCTGTACTCATTGGAGGCTGGCTGGCACTAGGAAAGTTATAATATACAGTGGTTTCGGTATATATGTTGAGCCTGCCTTCCCTAAATTTATGGGAGGCCAGTTGGCTTTAAATCCATTAGCATAGGTTCCTGCCCGAAAGAGGTCACCTTGGTGTTGTGGATAGGCACAAATAATTTTGATCAAATATATTTGCTAATAACTAGTGTTGAGCGTGAATATTCAAATAACAAATTTTTATCTCGAATATTGCAACTTCGATAATTCACGAATATTTTGAATATAGTGCTATATATATGAACTAACTTAAGCAGGGAGGAATCATGACTTCAAATGGAAAAAAATTATGAATATATATAGTGCTATATATTAGTTTTTGACCTACGCCTGTATTGATTGCGTAATATTTGCATATTACACGATCATTACCTTGCAGATTTTTGAGTAAAAAAAAAAAGTAGAATATAACGAATATTCGAATTCACAAATCAACGAAAATTCTACAAAATATTCACAAAATATCCGAATTCGAATATGACCCCTGCCGCTCATCACTACTAATAACCATGCATGTATTCATATAGTGAGTACAGCATTAGTTTATATATTCAGTGTTTGCAAAGTACTGTTGCATTGTGGTTGACTTTGTATTATTATATAAAAATGAAGAGCACAGACGGGGTGGCATTGCTCAGCCTCTTTCACAAACCCACACACTGGATCCACCGCGATCGGATTGCGACCCAACTTCCCCGGTAAGCGCTGCTCTGTCCACAATAGTGCTTTGAGTATAAATAAAAAGGTAGAAAATCGGGCGGCACTCACCAAAAATGAGAAGTAGTATTCTTTATTCCACAGATAAAATTATCATAGGCATTGGGCGGACAAAACACTGCAGGCAAACACTTGTGACTTTGTATTCTTAGTTGATATATAATTTCTTCAGATGAGTCGTAGAAAATATAGAGAAGAAAAAGGTTTGATATATATCTTTTTACAAACATAGGGAGTTTCAATATGCTAATATAGTATACAATAAGGAGATCATTGACAGCTACTTAATCTGCATTGGGGTTGATATCTATCATTAATCCTAGCTTCTGTCGACTCGAAGGTTATGATGAGCTGCAGGGGATGCTGATGACAAATGCTTATCAGTAAAATGTTTCAACACTGATATGAGCTTCATATGAGAAGCCTTCAATTTAAACATTCTTGAAGTTGAATCTTTACTCCAAATTTATCTCACATAACTTTTATCATTAGGATATTATACAGTACAGTGCATTATTTGGATATTTTCGTTGAAATGTAAAACACATAGTTTGATGTATTTTCAAAGAAGAGAAACATGGTAGTCCCAGTGTTAACTTTCTCCAGAAGTTGTGTGGTCTGGACAGTCACACTCCTAGAGATATGCCAATACATACAGTGGGGGAAATAATTATTTGACCCCTCACTGATTTTGTAAGTTTGTCCAATGACAAAGAAATGAAAAGTCTCAGAACAGTATCATTTCAATGGTAGGTTTATTGTAACAGTGGCAGATAGCACATCAAAAGGAAAATCGAAAAAATAACTTTAAATAAAAGATAGCAACTGATTTGCATTTCATTGAGTGAAATAAGTATTTGAACCCCTACCAACCATTAAGAGTTCTGGCTCCCACAGAGTGGTTAGACACTTCTACTCAATTAGTCACCCTCATTAAGGACACCTGTCTTAACTAGTCACCTGTATAAAAGACACCTGTCCACAGAATCAATCAATCAAGCAGACTCCAAACTCTCCAACATGGGAAAGACCAAAGAGCTGTCCAAGGATGTCAGAGACAAAATTGTAGACCTGCACAAGGCTGGAATGGGCTACAAAACCATTAGCAAGAAGCTGGGAGAGAAGGTGACAACTGTTGGTGCGATTGTTCGAAAATGGAAGGAGCACAAAATGACCATCAATCGACCTCGCTCTGGGGCTCCACGCAAGATCTCACCTCGTGGGGTGTCAATGGTTCTGAGAAAGGTGAAAAAGCATCCTAGAACTACACGGGAGGAGTTAGTTAATGACCTCAAATTAGCAGGGACCACAGTCACCAAGAAAACCATTGGAAACACATTACACCGCAATGGATTAAAATCCTGCAGGGCTCGCAAGGTCCCCCTGCTCAGGAAGGCACATGTGCAGGCCCGTCTGAAGTTTGCCAATGAACACCTGAATGATTCAGAGAGTGACTGGGAGAAGGTGCTGTGGTCTGATGAGACCAAAATAGAGCTCTTTGGCATTAACTCAACTCGCTGTGTTTGGAGGAAGAAAAATGCTGCCTATGACCCCCAAAACACCGTCCCCACCGTCAAGCATGGGGGTGGAAACATTTTGCTTTGGGGGTGTTTTTCTGCTAAGGGCACAGGACAACTTATTCGCATAAACGGGAAAATGGACGGAGCCATGTATCGTGAAATCCTGAGCGACAACCTCCTTCCCTCTGCCAGGAAACTGAAAATGGGTCGTGGATGGGTGTTCCAGCACGACAATGACCCAAAACATACAGCAAAGGCAACAAAGGAGTGGCTCAAGAAGAAGCACATTAAGGTCATGGAGTGGCCTAGTCAGTCTCCGGACCTTAATCCAATCGAAAACCTATGGAGGGAGCTCAAGCTCAGAGTTGCACAGAGACAGCCTCGAAACCTTAGGGATTTAGAGATGATCTGCAAAGAGGAGTGGACCAACATTCCTCCTAAAATGTGCGCAAACTTGGTCATCAATTACAAGAAACGTTTGACCTCTGTGCTTGCAAACAAGGGTTTTTCCACCAAGTATTAAGTCTTTTTTTGTTAGAGGGTTCAAATACTTATTTCACTCAATGAAATGCAAATCAGTTGCTATCTTTTATTTAAAGTTATTTTTTCGATTTTCCTTTTGATGTGCTATCTGCCACTGTTACAATAAACCTACCATTGAAATGATACTGTTCTGAGACTTTTCATTTCTTTGTCATTGGACAAACTTACAAAATCAGTGAGGGGTCAAATAATTATTTCCCCCACTGTACGTATATGTGCCTGAAACTGTGTATATTCCTGTTTGTGTGTATATTTTCACCTATGTGCATGTTTATGTGGCTGTATGCAAAAGTAAAAGGCGTAACAGCATCCATCCAGGCAAACAGCTTTGTATATTAACAGTAAGTCTGCGTTCACACAGGCGAGATTTCCGTGCGGGTGCAATGCGGTAGGTGAACGTATTGCACCCGCACTGAATCCCGACCCATTCATTTCAATGGGGCTGTTCAGATGAGCGGTGATTTTCACGTATCACTTGTGCGTTGCGTGAAAATTGCAGCATGCTCTATATTCTGCGTTTTTCACGCAACGCAGGCCCCATAGAAGTGAATGGGGTTGCATGAAAATCGCAAGCATCCGCAAGCAAGTGCGGATGCGGTGCGATTTTCACGCATGGTTGCTAGGAGACGATCGGGATGGAGACCCGATCATTATTATTTTCCCTTATAACATGGTTATAAGGGAAAATAATAGCATTCTGAATACAGAATGCATAGTAAACTAGCGCTGGAGGGGTTAAAAAAAAATAAAAAAAATTAACTCACCTTAGTCCACTTGATCGCGTAGCCCGGCATCTCCTTCTGTCTCCTTTGCTGAACAGGACCTGTGGTGAGCATTAATTACAGGTAAAGGACCTTTGGTGACGTCACTCCGGTCATCACATGATCCATCACATGATCTTTTACCATGGTGATGGATCATGTGATGACCCGAGTGACGTCACCAAAGGTCCTTTACCCGTAATTAATGTTCACCACAGGTCCTGTTCAGCAAAGGAGACAGAAGGAGATGCCGAGCTAAGCGATCAAGTGGACTAAGGTGAGTTAAATTTTTATTTTTTAACCCCTCCAGCGCTAGTTTACTATGCATTCTGTATTCAGAATGCTATTATTTTCCCTTATAACTATGTTATAAGGGGAAATAATACAATCTACAGAACACCGATCCCAAGCCCGAACTTCTGTGAAGAAGTTTGGGTTTGGGTACCAAACATGCACGATTTTTCTCACGCGAGTGCAAAACGCATTACAATGTTTTGCACTCATGCGGAAAAATCGCTGGTGTTCTCGCAACGCACCCGCACATTTTCCCGCAACACCCGTGTGAACCCAGCCTAACACAGCCCACAATAGAAATGCTAAGTTTTCAACTCAGAGGGCCTTTGTCGAACATGAGTTATGTATCGAAGTGTTGCGCTTTATTTACTATTATGTGTTTACAAACAGTTATGCTCTTTACTTTTTGGATAGTCTAAAATTGAGATTTGCTTGATTATGGTGTTTATTCCATCCAATGTCATTTATGTTTTCTGTTGAATTTGCTGCTAGCAACCACTTGTTGCTATGTTTCTGGCTATATATATATATATAGTTGCCCATATACAGTATATATGCTGGCAAAATACTGATTTGGGTATAAAAAATAAAAATCTAATCAGATTTTTTCCAGTTTTTAATTCATCTCCATTACAGATTATATTAATGGTGCATTCACATATTCCTTTTTGGTGGTTTAGTTGTGTGTTTTTTTAGCAGAATTTGAGATTAGAGTCAACCATGTGACAAGGAGAGCAACAATAGAGAGCCTGGTATGATTTCATCCAACCTAAGGTCTGCCCTGTATTCAATAAAATTAATTACAAATGTTTAGTTGTTTACCCACTTTTTGTTTCTTAAAAATTAAGTTATTCACTATTACTAAACCATTTATGCAGAATTTTGTCATAATTCCATGAATTTACTACTTTTGCACTCTTATAGTACAAAGCTAGACAGGACAAGTAGGCCTTATTCATGCATTGTTGTTTTGGTTATTGTCTGGTCAGCAATTTCCATCAGTGATTGTAAGCCAAAACCAGATGCGGGTCAAAAACACAGGACAGCTACAAATCTTTCCATTATACCTTATCTCTATGTAGGCTCCACTCCTGGCTTTGGCTCACAATCACTAATGAAAGTCATTGTTCATTGATGTCATTGATGTGAATAAGGCCTAAGCAGTCATTTAAAAAAATCAACTTAAAGCAGATGCACCCATATCAACATCAAATTATTGGCAGTGGTATATAACTCAAACTCCCCAGACTACACTTACAGAAATCTATTCTTCCCTGGTACATTTAAGGTTCAGGAAAAGTATGTTCTGCTGTTGGTTTAAAGACACACTGTCAGCATGATCAAACTTACTAAGGGCTCTTTCACACTTGCGTTGTCCGGATCCGGCGTGTACTCCATTTGCCGGAATTACACGCCGGATCCGGAAAAACGCAAGTGAACTGAAAGCATTTGAAGACGGATCCGTCTTCAAAATGCGTTCAGTGTTACTATGGCAGCCAGGACGCTATTAAAGTCCTGGTTGCCATAGTAGTAGTGGGGAGCGGGGGAGCAATATACTTACAGTCCGTGCGGCTCCCGGGGCGCTCCAGAATGACGTCAGGGCGCCCCATGCGCATGGATGACGTGTCCATGCGATCACGTCATCCATGCGCGTGGGGCGCCCTGACGTCACTCTGGAGCGCCCGGGGAGCCGCACGGATGGTAAGTATACTGCTCCCCCGCTCCCCACTACACTTTACCATGGCTGACAGGACTTTAGCGTCTTGGCAGCCATGGTAACCATTCAGAAAAATCTAAACGTCGGATCCGGCAATGCGCCGAAACGACGTTTAGCTTAAGGCCGGATCCGGATTAATGCCTTTCAATGGGCATTAATTCCGGATCCGGCCTTGCGGCAAGTGTTCAGGATTTTTGGCCGGAGCAAAAAGCGCAGCATGCTGCGGTATTTTCTCCGGCCAAAAAACGTTCCGTTCCGGAACTGAAGACATCCTGATGCATCCTGAACGGATTTCTCTCCATTCAGAATGCATCAGGATTCTTCCGGCATAGAGCCCAGACGACGGAACTTTAGGCCGGAACACAACAACGCAAGTGTGAAAGAGCCCTTAGTACAGGCGCTAGGGAAAGTGCTAGGAAAGACTTGAAAACTTTTATTTTCCTGAATAGAAGTTCAGGGAAAGAGCATTAGAAGTGTAAGAAAATGATAGGGAGGAAATATTCCAAAGTATTGAAGCAGAATAGGGTCCAAGAAGGGAGTGTACAGCCTGGGTAATAGGAACAATCCTATTCAGAGGTGGCTCTTCCATTAGGCCACTTAGGCCACCACCGAAGGCCTCGCACTGGTGGGGGCCTCGCTCTGGCTCCCACCCGACACATCCGCAAGTACAATTATTGGCTTCAGCCGCAGGGGTGGACTGAGCGGTCGGGCACTTCGGACGTGGTCCAAGGGCCCAGCCGGGTAGGGGGCCTGTGGCGGCTGCAGGTGACAGGGAGATGAACGCTTCCATTGTGGAAGCGTTCATCTCCATAATCATCTGTATCGCTATCCTTAGGACAGCGATACAGATGGCTGTGCTGTGGGGCACGGGTGGGAGAGGCGTCTGCCTTCCCTGTTCCTCTGATAGGCTGCCGGCACAAGGCCCACAGCCTTTCAGAGGCCGTTTCATGCGACAGAGCCGTACAGTGAGGGACACAGGCCAGGAGAGGCCTGCATCACAGCGGAGGTAAGTAAAAGTGTTTTTTCCCCCCGGATTATATGTTACTGGCACATGGGGGGGGGAAGGAGAGAGGCACTTGATACTGGCACATGGGGGGGAGGAAGGAGAGAGGCACTTGATACTGGCACATAGGGAGGAAGGAAGGAGAGAGGCACTTGATACTGGCACATGGGGGTGGGGAAGGAGAGAGGCACTTGATACTGGCACATGAGGGGCACTTGATACTGGCACATGGGGGAGCACTTGATACTGGTATATGGGGGGAAGGAGAGAGGCACTTGATACTGGCACATGGGGGGCACTTGATACTGGCACATGGGGAAGAGGCACTTATTACTGGCACATGGGGAAGGCACTTGTTACTGGCACATGGGGGGGAGGCACTTGTTACTGGCACAAGGGGGGGAGGGACTTGTTACTGGCACATGGGGGGAAGAGGCACTTGTTACTGGCACATGATTGGGGAATATCTATGGGGGGCACTTGTTACTGGCACATTATTATGGGGCACTATGGGGGCTTCTACTGAAGCCACAAAGAAGGGGTATTTTATATGGGGGGCTCTGTGTGGTACTAGTATTATCAGGGGTATTATCTGTTTCTGCAGTATAGTATTGGGGAGTACAGCGGCACAGTATTAGGGGTAGTAGGATGATTTGTCCAGAAGATGGGAGGATGATGGAAAAGTAGTAAACTAAGATTTTTTTCTGTTGTCAAACTGCAGAGACGGAAAATGGCGACAAAATGGTGGTGTGGTCTGAAAGGAAAAGACGAAGACAGAGAACATCTACATGAAAGGAGATGTCACTGGATGTAAGAGGTATGGGGCGCTGTATTTCTGTAGTGATGGGATCAGGGGCGTAACAATCGCAGTGCGACCGCGGCGTGAAGGCGGGATATGGGTGTGGCTAGAGGTTGAACATGGGCGTGGCTGGAGGTGGAACATGGGTGTTGCCTGAAAGGGGGCTCTTGATCTATTTTGCCCAGGGGCTCTGAGGGTTATCAGTCCGCACCTGCGCACAGGCACGTCTTCTGAACATTGCCAGCCCCGCCCCCAGAGCTCTGCGCAGCCACATAGGGGAGAAGAAGGAGCCAGGGCCCTCACCTGTCTGGCTGCCGCCCACAGACAGACAGTGGTGCCCGACCAGTGATTATAAGCCCAAGGTGTGTGTGTGTGTCTCACTGCTGCCCAGTACCCACTCCAGTATACCCTGTACTGTCATGTCACTCACTGTGCATGTCAACCCTGTACTGTTAGTCACAGTACAGGGTTAATATGCACAGTGATGTCACATACAGTACAGCCAGCCCAGGGTTAAAATGCAATGTGACATCACAGTACAGGGTTAATATGCACTGTGACATCTCAGTATAGTCAGGGTTAATGCAAAGTGTTAATATGCACTGTGAATATAAGCCCTGTACTGTGTTGACAACAAGCCCCCTCCATGAAATTCTTTGGGAGAGTCGGAGAAACACAAACGCTGTATCTCTGTCTCTCCCATAGAGATGAATGGAGGGGGCGTGCCACTCTGAAGCGTAGCAGAGCCGGCCTTCTTGGCGCTGGGCAGCAGGTTGGGGTGCACCCCCCCCCCAATGATCTTATCTCCTATCCTGTGGATAGAGAATATCTTGTGTTCATGAGAGCCTCATGTTCGAGTTTCACCTAAGGCCTCACAAAGTATAGAGCCGCCTCTGATCCTATTACACCTTGCTGCACAGACTGGGGATCCAAATTGCCATTATACTGCTGCTTTCATGTTTGCAATAGATGATACCTCTGATTCCAGTAAACCGTTCTTTTTATTGGTGTGCAAGTGCTGTGTGATGGAGCCATTAACAGGGTATATTACTATGAAATATTAATATGTCTTATTAGCCATTATGCAGTGCAGCTTTATGTTCTAAAGTCTTTTTAGGTGTTTATAAGTAAAAAAAAAAGGGCTTATTAGCCGTTGTGTGGTGAAAAGAGAAAATTACAGCCTTTTTTGTCATGCATAAGTGGCAAAAAAAAAGTATTATTTGCCGTTCAGCGGTGCAGTTATATGTTCTAAAGCTTTTTTAGTTGTGTATTAGTGGTAAAAAAAATTGTATTATTTGTAGAGATGTCCCGAATAGTTCGAGTGACACCATTCATACAGGGTGTCACTCAATACCTTGCAGATAAAAAAAGTCAATTTATTATTTCTCTGTGATATAATCCCAGTTGCATGCCAGTGAGTGTCTGGCCCACAGACTGTACTGTGTGCACACCATTCATACAGGGTGTCACTCACAATACCTTGCAGATAAAAAAAAAATCCATTTATTATTTCTCTGTGATATATTGCCAGTTGCAAGCCAGTGTGTGTCAGGCCCACACAGACTGTACTGTGCCCACTGCCCACCACTTATATAGGGTGGCACAGTACCTTGCACGCATAGTACCACTTAACTAAAAAAGAAATGACAGGCAGAGGCAGGCCACCCCGCAGGGGCCGTCGTGGTTGTTTTGCTGTGATTTCCACTGGCCCTGGAATAATGCCCAGTGTTCAGAGGCCACGTACCCTAAACCCGAAAAATTCGGAGAAAATAGTTGACTGGCTTACACAGGACACCCAATCTTCAACAGCTTCCGCTAAGAACCTTGACACACCATCCTCCTCCAGCTCAGCTTCGGTCACCTGCTCTCAAGTTACCACTCTCCCGCCCGCCGCCACCACCACCACTACCACCACAGCCACCACAGCCGCTTCACTTGATCCATCAGAGGAGTTATTTACACATCAGTTGAATGAAATTAGTGATGCGCAACCATTATTGCCAGAGGATGTAGATAACAGGGATATGTCTCAGTCAGGCAGCATTACACACATGGACGTACAGTGCGATGATGATGATGATGATGTTGCACCTGCTGCTGCTTCCTTTGCTGAGGTGTCAGATACAAGTGAAGTGGTTGATGATGACGATGTGTCCGTGGATGCCACGTGGGTGCCTGCTCGAAGAGAAGAAGACGAGGGGGAAAGTTCAGAAGGGGAGACAGAGAGAAGGAGGAGACGAGTTGGAAGCAGGGGGAGGTCGTCGCAAGGAGCTAGTGGCACAGTCAGACAGCATGTATCGGCACCCGGGGTCAGCCAGACAACACGCCAATCAACGCATGCTGTTGCCACCACCAGAATGCCATCATTGCAAAGCTCAGCAGTGTGGCATTTTTTTGGTGTGTCTGCCTCTGATAACAGCAATGCCATTTGCAACCTGTGCCAAAAGAAACTGAGTCGTGGGGAGTCCAACACCCACCTCGGTACAACTGCTTTGCGAAGGCACATGATCGCACATCACAAACGCCTATGGGATCAACACATGAGTACAAGCAGCACACAAACTCAAAGCCGCCATCCTCCTCCTGGTCCAGCATCTTCAGCCACGTCAACCACTGCTGTCCTCCTTGCCCCCTCTCAACCATCCGCCACTCCGTCTCTCGCCTTGAGCAGTTCCTGCTCATCTGCCCACAGTTAGGTGTCTGTCAAGGACATGTTTGAGCGTAAGAAGCCAATGTCACAAAGTCACCCCCTTGCCCGGCGTCTGACAGTTGGCTAGACGGAACTCTTAGCCCGCCAGCTTTTACCATACCAGCTGGCGGAGTCTGAGGCCTTCCAAAAATTTGTCGCTATTGGGACACCACAGTGGAAGGTACCCGTATGAATTTTTTTTTCAAAAAAGGCAATCCCAAACCTCTATTCTGTTATTGAAAAGGAAGTCATGGCATCTCTGGCATACAGTGTTGGGGCAAGGGTCCATCTGACCACTGATACCTGGTCTGCAAAGCACGGTCAGGGCAGGTATATCACCTACACTGCGCATTGGGTCAACCTGCTGACGGCTGACAATCATGGAATGCGTGGCTCTGCAGCGGAGTTGGTGATACCGCCACGACTTGCAGGAAGGCCCACTGCCACCTCCTCTACTCCTCCTACTTCATCCTCTTCGATAACCTCCTCGGCTGAGTCCTTTTCTGCTGCGGCGTCTGGCTGCACATCAACGGCACTCCCCCAGCTCCCCAGGGGCTATTCCACATCCCGGATACGACAGTGTCACGCTGTCTTGGGGTTTACTTGCCTGAAAGCAACACCGGACCAGCACTCCTGTCCGCCCTGAACGCACAGGTAGATCAGTGGCTGACCCCGCACCAACTGGAGATGGGCAAAGTGGTGTGTGATAATGGAAGCAATTTGTTGGCGGCATTGAATTTGGGCAAGTTGTCACATGTGCCGTGCATGGCACATGTGTTGAATCTCATCGTACAACGCTTTGTGTCTAAGTACCCAGGCTTACAGGACGTCCTGAAGCAGGCCAGGAAGGTGTGTGGCCATTTCAGGCGTTCCTACACGGCCATGGCACACTTTTCAGATATCCAGCGGCGAAACAACATGCCAGTGAGGCGCTTGATTTGCGACAGCCCGACACATTGGAATTCAACACTCCTAATGTTCGACCGCCTGCTCCAACAATAAAAAGCCGTCAACGAGTATTTGTATGACCGCGGTGCTAGGACAGCCTCTGCGGACCTGGGAATTTTTTTGCCACGTTACTGGACGCTCATGCGCAATGCCTGTAGGCTCATGCGTCCTTTTGAGGAGGTGACAAACCTAGTCAGTCGCAACGAAGGCATCATCAGCGACCTCATCCCATTTGTTTTCTTCCTGGAGCGTGCACTGCTAAGAGTACTGGATCAGGCTGTAGATGAGCATGAAGAGGTAGAGGAAGAGTTGTGGTCACCATCACCACCAGAAACAGCCTTGTCATCATCGCTTGCCGGACCTGCGGCAACGCTGGAAGAGGAGTATGAGGAAGAGGAGTCAGAGGAGGAATGTGGCTTTGAGGAGGAGGAAGACCAACCACAGCAGGCATCCCAGGGTGCTCGTTGTTGTCACCTATCTGGGACCCGTGGTGTTGTACGTGGCTGGGGGGAAGAACAGACAGTCAATGACATCAGTGAGGACGAGGAACGGGAAATGAGTAGCTCGGCATCCAACCTTGTTTGGTGTATCAGAGTTTGGTCTGTCACTGTGAAGGCAGTCGAAGGTACCCGGCCTAAATTTTTTTTCACAAAAGGCAATCCCACCCTGATATGGGACGTAACAGGGATTAAACTGATGAGAATAGTACCCAGAAAATACCACTCATATCGGGTGTGACAGTAAATTGCACGGCGCAGATGCAGTGACCGTGGATTCAAACAAAGGGGAGGGAGCCAGCGTTTTTTTAACCATCTCCCCGTTCGAAAAATCAATTCAATAAATGGACCCCAGATTTCGGACGTAACAGGGATTAAACTGATGAGAAGAGAACTACAGAAAATACCACTCATATCGGGTGGGACAGTAAATTGCACGGCGCAGACGCAGTGACCGTGGATTCAAACAAAGGGCAGGGAGCCAGCGTTTTTTTAACCATCTCCCCGTTCGAAAAATTAATTCAATAAATGGACCCCAGATTTCGGACGTAACAGGGATTAAACTGATGAAAAGAGAACTACAGAAAATACCACTCATATTGGGTGGGACAGTAAATTGCACGGCGCAGACGCAGTGACCGTGGATTCAAACAAAGGGGAGGGAGTCAGCGTTTAAAAAAAAAATTGCCTGCCTATTGAAGTCTATGGCGGTTTGCCCGTTCTCGAACATTTGCAAAAATTTGCATTCGTTCGCGAACGGAAAATTTTATGTTCGCGACATCTCTAATTATTTGCCGTTGTGTGGTGAAGTGAGAAAATAACAGCCCTTTTTGTCATGCATAAGTGGCAAAAAAAAAGTATTATTTGCTGTTCAGCAGTGCAGTTACATGTTCTAAAGCCTTTTATGGCGTGTATTTGTGGGGGGGGGGAACATATTACCCGTTGTGTAGTGAAGTGAGAATATTACAACCCTTTTTGGCATGTATTAGTGGCAAAAAAAAGTATTATTTACCGTTCAGCGGTGCAGTTATATGTTCTAACGCCTTTTTTGGCGTCTATTAGTTGCAAAAAAAGTACTATTTGCCGATCTGCAGTGAAGTTATATGTTCTAAAGCCTTTTGTGGTGTGTATTAGTGGGGGGGGGGGGAAGGGCCAATTAGCCGTTGTGTGGTGAAATGAGAAAATTGCATCCCTTTTTGGTTTGTATTAGTGGCAAAAAAAAGTATTATTTGCCGTTCAGCATTGCAGTTATATGCTTTAACCGCCTCCGGACCGCCTAACGCAGGATCGCGTTCCAGAGGCGGCAGCTCTGCGCACAGTCACGCATATATGCGTCATCTAGCGAGACGCAAGATTTCCTGTGAGCGCACACAGGCGCGCGTGTTCACAGGATCGGAAGGTAAGCGAGTGGATCTCCAGCCTGCCAGCGGCGATCGTTCGCTGGCAGGCTGGAGATGCGATTTTTTTAACCCCTAACAGGTATATTAGACGCTGTTTTGATAACAGCGTCTAATATACCTGCTACCTGGTCCTCTGGTGGTCCCTTTTGTTTGGATCGACCACCAGAGAACACAGGCAGCTCAGTAATAAGTAGCACCAAACACCACTACACTACACCCCCCCTGTCACTTATTAACCCCTTATTAAACCCTGATCACCCCATATAGACTCCCTGATCACCCCCCTGTCATTGATCACCCCCCTGTCATTGATCACCCCCCTGTCATTGATCACCCCCCTGTAAGGCTCCATTCAGATGTCCGTATGTTTTTTACGGATCCACAGATACATGGATCGGATCCGCAAAACACATACAGACGTCTGAATGGAGCCTTACAGGGGGGTGATAACCCCATATAGACTCCCTGATCACCCCCCTGTCATTGATCACCCCCCTGTAAGGCTCCATTCAGACGTCCGTATGTTTTTTACGGATCCACGGATACATGGATTGGATCCGCAAAACACATACGGACATCTGAATGGAGCCTTATAGGGGGGTGATCAATGACAGGGGGGTGATCACCCCATATAGACTCCCTGATCACCCCCCTGTCATTGATCACCCCCCTGTCATTGATCACCCCCCTGTAAGGCTCCATTCAGACGTCCGTATGTGTTTTGCGGATCCGATCCATGTATCCGTGGATCTGTAAAAAACATACGGACATCTAAATGGAGCCTTACAGGGGGGTGATCAATGACAGGGGGGTGATCAGGGAGTCTATATGGGGTGATAACCACAGTCATTGATCACCCCCCTGTAAGGCTCCATTCAGACATTTTTTTGGCCCAAGTTAGCGGAATTATTATTTTTTTTTCTTACAAAGTCTCATATTCCACTAACTTGTGTCAAAAAATAAAATCTCACATGAACTCACCATACCCCTCACGGAATCCAACCCTAAAATGCCAGGGCAGTATAAATACCCCACATGTGACCCCATTTCGGAAAGAAGACACCCCAAGGTATTCCGTGAGGGGCATATGGAGTCCATGAAAGATTGAAATTTTTGTCCCAAGTTAGCGGAAAGGGAGACTTTGTGAGAAAAAACGAAAAAAAAATCAATTTCCGCTCACTTGTGCCAAAAAAATTAGATTTCTATGAACTCGCCATGCCCCTCATTGAATACCTTGGGGTGTCTTCTTCTCACGCTTTAGGGCCCCTAAAATGCCAGGGCAGTATAAATACCCCACATGTGACCCCATTTTGGAAAGAAGTCTGGGATCCAAATGTCTAAAAATGCCCTCATAAAAGGAATGTGGGCCCCTTTGCGCATCTAGGCTGCAAAAAAGTGTCACACATCTGGTATCGCCGTACTCAGGAGAAGTTGGGCAATTTGTTTTGGGGTGTCATTTTACATATACCCATGCTGGGTGAGATAAATATCTTGGTCAAATGCCAACTTTGTATAAAAAATGGGAAAAGTTGTCTTTTGCCGAGATATTTCTCTCACCCAGCATGAGTATATGTAAAAAGACACCCCAAAACACATTGCCCAACTTCTCCTGAGTACGGCGATACCACATCTGTGACACTTTTTTGCAGCCTAGGTGGGCAAAGGGGCCCACATTCCAAAGAGCACAAAAAATAAAAACTTCCATGAACTCACTATGCCCATCACGAAATACCTTGGGGTGTCTTCTTTCCAAAATGGGGTAACTTGTGGGGTAGTTATACTGCCCTGGCATTTTAGGGGCCCGAATGCGTGAGAAGTGGTTTGAAATCAAAATCTGTAAAAAATGGCCGGTGAAATCCGAAAGGTGCTCTTTGGAATGTGGGCCCCTTTGCCCACCTAGGCTGCAAAAAAAGTTTCCTAGAATGTCTAAAAAGGGCTTATTAGCCGTTGTGTGGTGAAGTGAGAAAAATATTTACCATTCAGTGGTGCAGTTATATGTCCTAAAACCTTTTTTGTCGTGTATTAGTGGCAAAAAAAGTATTATTTGTGGTTCAGTTATATGTTCTAAAGCCTTTTTACCGTGTATTAGTGGGGGAAAAAAGGGCTTATTAGCCGTTGTGTGGTGAAGTGAGAAAATTACAACCCTTTTTGGCCTATATTAGTGGCAAAAAAATGTATTATTTGCTGTTCAGCGGTGCAGTTATATGTTCTAAAGCCCTTTTTGCCATGTATAAGTGGCAAAAAAAGTATCAATTGCTGCTGTATGGTGAAGTGACAAAATTAGAGCCTATTTATTTATTTGATCTTACATTATGTCATACAGAGAAGTGACAAGCCCTGCACAAAGGATGGTCAGAGGACTAAATGTTTATGGCACAGGCAGAGGTCACAGCAGAGTAAGGGGGCGTGGCAGCAGAGGTCACTTCCAGAGGCCTGAGCTCCCAGTGTCAGCTTGCAGTCGTGTCTTGACCCACAACCCAGCGGTTCTTGAATGGTTGACTCGGTCATCCACTTCGTCCCAAGTGACATCAGACACCCCAGCCAATGTTGGCACGTTGGCCGTGCGTCAACATATGCAGCGTCACCATAAAATGGCCTGGGAGAACTGTGGCTCCGATGTGGTGGTCCAGCCTGCCGCAGCAACCGCTGCTTCACTCAGTGGCACGCACCCGATTTCAGGCAGTCAAGGCTCCACCACCTCAGCCGAAAGAAGCTGTCTGTCCTTCTTATCATCTATTGGTCCTGATGCTCATGCGCCTCACCCTCCTACTCCTCATCAGTTATTCCTTCAGCAATCAATCACCGAAGCAATTTGCAAGAGACAACAGTATGCGTGCACTCATCCAACGGCGCAGAAGCTGAACATACTCCTGTCCAAGTTGTTGGTGCTGCAGTCCCTCCCTTTCCAAGTGGTGGACTCTGCACTAGTGATGAGCGGCAGGGGTCCTATTTGAATTTGTAATATTTTGCGAATATTTTGTAGAATATTCATCATATATTTGCAAATTCGTATATTCGTTATATTCTACATTCTTTTTTTTTTTACGTTTAAATCGGCAAGAATATAGTGCTATATATTAGTTATTCGAATATTTGTCATTTTTTCTATCTGAACACATGATTCCTCCCTGCTTCTTGCTTGTGGGCCAATGAGACATTGGCCCCACAAGCAACTTAAGCAGGGAGGAATCATGACTTCAGATGAAAAATAATGACAAATATTCTAAAAAACTAATATATAGCACTATATTCAATATAGTGCTATATATTCGTAATGACGAATATTCATTTTTTTTCCATCCGAAGTCATGATTTGTGGTCACAATTGGCCGAGTTTGCCCTGGAAAAACTTTCCTGCCCAGCCAGTAGTGTGGCATCAAAGCGGATGTTCAGTGCAGCAGGGGCCATAGTTACCCAAGGAGAACTTGCCTGTCAACCCAAAATGTGGAGAAACTGACCTTTGTCAAGATTATTCAGGTGTGGATAAGCCAGGATCAGCCAGATGCTGCCTCATCCAATCCTTGACAAAAGATACCGATTTTTTCTGGCTACCTGCCTAAGCTACAATTCTAATGCTGCCATCCGCCTGATGCTACACATCTGATGCCAAGTGCTCCTTTCTATACCCACCATCGTCGCTGGGTACTGTTATTGCCATCCATCTCTCCACTCTGTCACCGGGTCACTCTGTGGTCTCCTGATGCTGCTGCTACCTCACCATTAAGGTCTCCTCATGCTGCAGCTGCAACCTCCCAGGGCCGGTGCAAGGATTTTTGTCAACACAAGCAAATCTACATTTTCGCGCCCCCCCCCCATCATTTCACATTTCTGCCCCTCATGATTCATGTCCATTTCTTGCCTCCCCCCATCATTTCACATTTCTGCCCCTCATGATTCATGTTCATTTCTTGCCTCCCCCCATGTTCTAATATCATATTAGTATCATCCTCTCCTCCTGCCCCCTAATGTGCCAGTATCAAGTGCCACTCTCCTCCCCCCTCCATGTGCCAGTATCATGGCGCCAATAGCCCCCCTCCCCCCCTCCCCCGTGGCAGTAAAGTAACAGTCCGGTATTTAAAAAAAAAATAAACTTTTATACTTACCTCCAAGTCAGCGATGCGATGCGATGCAGGCCTCTTCCCCACTATGTCACTGGGCCACTCTGTGGTCTCCTCATGCTGCTGCTACCTCAACGCTATGTCATTTGGCCACTCTGTGGACTTCTCAAGCTGTTCTCCCACCCTCCCCACTCCATGACTGGGCCACTATTTTGCCTTTTTGGCCTGGTTGACATCATCATTCATTTGACCCTTCTTCTGATCTGTCAGAAGGAAGGAAAAATGAGAATCACAATGCCGTAAATAAATTCGGATGGAATCAAATCTTTTCGTAAGATACGGCGAACTGGCCAAATCGAATTTTTGAGCAATTCGCTCATCTCTAAATATATTGTTTAACTTCATGATGTGGAACTTGTAGCTGTGATGCAGTGTAATTATAACTTGTCCCCTACTAGTCACTTGTATGAGAGGTTATATTTACACTGCACTACTGTCACTGTCTAAACAGAGTCCATTGAAACCCTGAAGAGGACACAGCGCTTGTACGAGCACCAGAGTGCTTGTACGAGCACCAGAGTGCTTGTAGGAGCACAGTAGATCAATAAGAGTAAAGTCAAACCCCCACCAATCTGATATCGGTGACCTACACTAAGGATAGGTCATCAATATTATTGCACTGTGTAATCTATTTAAGGCCCATTTACACAGGTGAATAATTGAGAACAAGCACAACACTTGTTCCTGTTCTGTTCCTTTGTGTAAACATGAAGGTGAATAGTCAATTATCAGCTGATTGTATTGATTATGCAGGTCAAAAAAATCTTTATCAGCAGCATATCTCCTTTGTTCGGGCTCCAAAACACAATATAGTGGGGCGCCAGAACAGATGACTGATTACAAGGAGGGTTATTGACAGGAGAAAATGAAACAGATTTGAGTGTATATAGGCTCAAAAGACAGATGAGCCAGGGACCAAGTGGAAGGGGTGAAATCCCCAAATAGTGAAAGTGACATATACTATAGGCATAGCTGAGCAATATTACCATATAGAGGTGGTGGCACATATATAAAAAATGTGCATGAGATAAAACATCTAAAATTTTAAAAAGTAAAAATACTGATTGAGTCAAGGGACTTACTTCACTGGGGAGGAGGGTGGACAGGATAAGCTCAAGACACCTGTCCTCCTAACCTCCCCCACTGAGATCTCCTGTAGGATGGATGCACACCCCGTCCTTGTGGCAAAGATGAACTTGAGGACTTACACATAAAAGGATGCTTTTTTATTCTTATTAAAGTGAGAGCTTGATGTGTTTCAAGGATTACAGATAGGTCCCCTTCGTTCAGAGCATACAGACAAACATGACATAACACAGTAAAAACTCACAGTTATATAGAGTAGGTACACATCATTCGTTTGGTGGATTCCATGTGGCGTTTCATTGTGGGTAGTGATTTCCTGGTCACATGACCTCTAGGGCTGGAAAGAGGAAGTGCACTCACAAGCAGCTTTAGTAAAATAATGAATATAAACTGGATAAATGGGTTCATCATCCTAATGTTAAGGAGAGCAATAAAGGTGGTCTACATAAGGTGATGTGTATACAAAATATACACCCTGGCCAGGTTTGGATGTGTTACAAATCGCGGTGCGTTCCACTCTGGAGCGCACCGCCGCTAAGCCGGCCGGGTAATCTACTGTTCTGCGGTGCGTTCCAGCTTAAACGCACCGCGATATACAGACTCGTAAAGGGAGAGTGACTGCGGCCACAGTGGCCGGGTGTTTTTTTCTAATTAACGTTGCGCTCCAGCCTGGAAAGCATCTTAGTGTATGGGGGAGTGGTCTGGTGCTCGCCTGATTAGGATGAGAGGAAAGAGGCGGTATGCACTGGGATTGGGATGTGCGTTCCACACTGGGATGCATCAAGACTTCCTTATCCGGGATCAAAGAATTAGAGGTGAAAAAAATCAATGGACTTGATCAATAATCATAATAATCCCACCCTCCCCACTCCATGACTGAGCCACTATTTTGTCTTTTTGCCTTGGTTGACATCATCATTTATTTGACCCTTCCTCTGATCTGTCAGAAGGAAGGAAAAATGAGACTCACAATGCCGTGAATAAATTCGGAAAATTTGTCGAACCGGCCTAATCTAATTTTTGAGGAATTGGCTCATCTCTAAATATATTGTTTAACTTCATGATGTGGAACTTGTAGCTGTGATGCAGTGTAATTATAACTTGTCCCCTACTAGTCACTTGTATGAGAGGTTATATTTACACTGCACTACTGTCACTGTCTGAATAGAGTCCATTGAAACACTGAAGAGGACACAGCGCTTGTACGAGCACCACGGTGCTTGTAGGAGCACAGTAGATCAATAGGAGTAAAGTCAAACCCCCACCAATCTGATATTGCTGACCTACCCTAAGGATAGGTCATCAATATTATCGCACTGTGTAATCTCTTTAAGGCCCATTTACACAGGTGAATTATTGAGAACAAGCACAACACTTGTTCCTGTTCTGTTCCTTTGTGTAAACATGAAGGTGATTAGTCAATTATCAGCTGATTGTATTGGTTATGCAGACGAAAAAATATTTATCAGCAGCATGTGTCCCTTGTTCAGGCTCCAGCAGCATGATTCTCATCTTCGGCATGGCCACGCCAGGAGAATCGCGCTGCTGAGCCATGTCCCCCCAGTGATGCGACTGCATTCTTAGCAACAGGATGCAATCCTGTGTTTCCCCCCCACAGCGCATGTATGCTGGGGGAGACAAGCAGTGGGCTCAATTACAATTACATTATTATTTTCTTCTGACCTATGGAGCGCCTGGCCACTGGTTCAGATCCAGGGACCCGGAGCTCTATTTATAGGCCCTCCTGTCTATTAACCATTGCCAGCAATAATCTTTTGGCTCACTAGCGTGGTTCTTGTTCCTGTTCCTGAGTTCCGTTTGATTTCTTGTGCTTTGATCTTGGCATGTTTCCTTACCTTCCTTTGTCTCACGTTTTGGTACTGTGTAGCCCATCTAATTCTGACCCATTTCTTACGACTATGCTTTGTGTTGGTCCGTATTGTGTGTTTTGTCTGTCCTGCACTTATTATAGTGTAGGGATTGTTGTCCACTTGAAGTTCTGCCATTTAGGGTTTACACTGCAAGTAGGTAGGGGAAGCGGGATGTGTTCTAATTCAGGGAATCACTGTCTTTGTCTGTCCCTACCTACAGTTGTTAAATTATCACTGGCCATAAAAAAGCAACTTTTACCTGCACCATCATGGATGCCGTGGCAGCTTTAACCACACAGATGGAGGGTATTGCCAAGTTGGTGCAGAATTTAGATGAGAGAGTCTAGCAGCAAGAGTCTCATCAGACTAGTTCCCCCGCTTTCACAGGCCCAAGACTGGTAGAGCGTAAGGTTAAGCTCTCTGACGGCTTTGCTAGTGACCGTAAAGGTTTTGCAACTTTCAGGGAGAGTTGCAAACTTAATTTATGTTTGAGACCTCAATCATCATTCTCACTTCCACCCAATTCTCCTGAGCTGTATTCTGTTAACTGTTTCTTTTCTGCTTTCGGTCTCTTGTATGATGAGCCAGACGGAACATCGTACACAGAAAGTCAGCTTCTCTCACTGCGTCAAGGCAAACAACTGGTAGAGGAGTATCGCTCTGAGTTTCAAAAGTAGTGTACTGCTTCTGGGTGGAATGATCAAGCTCTCAGGTCACATTTTAGATTAGGCCTTTCTGATACACTTAAGGATCTTTTAGTCAGCCATCCCATTCCTGGGTCCCTAGGTAAGGCTATGTCTTTTGCTATCTCTATAGATCAACGTTTGAAAGAACATAAGCATAGACGATATGTCTTTGTACATCCTTCTTCCTTTTCCTCTGTCTCTCAAAACTCAGTGTCCAAGGGTGAGTCTGAGGAACCCATGCAAAAGGGAGTCATGTTGCCTCAGCAAAGGAAGGAACATAGCAAGAAACATGCCCTCTGCTTCAACTGTGGAAGTCCTAAACATCAGCTGCGATCCTGCCCTACTAGACCAAAGTCTGAAAACTTTAGCTTCTGAGTGATGATTGGGGAGGTCACTCATATGCACAGGTATTTCCCTAAAGGACTGGAAGGGTTCTACTTCCTGTTAGTATCTTTTCATAAGGAGGTTTGTTTCTGGTATAGCTTTTGTGGATTTTGGGGCTGCAGCAAGCTTTGTTGACTTGAAATTTTGTTGTCAAGTTTGGGAATAGAAATTTGTAGATTTCCTGAAATATATTCCAGTCTCTGGGTTAAATGCTACTTTGGTCAGAGAGTTTATTGAGTATACAACTCCTGAATTAATCCTGATGGTTGGTTCTATTCATTCTTAAAACATTTCTTTATACAGTATATTCTAAAGAATCTGTCCGTTGATGTTATTTTGGGATTACCTTGGTTGAAGGCACATGGTCCTGTCTTTAATTGGAGTACTGGGGATTTAGTTAAATGGGAGATGTAATGTTCTAATTAGAGATGAGCAAATTTTTCAAAAATATTATTTGGACGGTTCGCCAAATTTTTAATCAGAATTTATTTGTAACGAATCGCACAAAATAACAGCTATTTCCTGACTGCAGAGAGCCTGCATATTGGTGTAGAGCACTGTGCATTGCAGAAACATGCATAGGTAGACTGCTGTGGTAGTGAATCAGTTACTCTGTGTCTGTATGACAGGGAGTTGACAGGTGTCACTCTTAGAATTACTTCACACTTAACCTATTTAGTCAGTTATGGAGCTAAAACTGAACAAATAACTCAAGTTTAAACTTATCCTTACAGGTCAATGTTAGCATTAGGTATAAAGAACCTTGCAGTGGCCCAAGATTGTGCTATAGAGTTAAAGAACGCACTCATTGTACACCGTCGTCAGCTGATTCCACATAGATTTCTACAGAACCTGTTCTGTTACAGGCTGCCCCATGACAGATTGGAGAGGGTGTCAGCAGTAAATTTGTGGTGAGATCACTGTTTATTTTGCCATTCTTCTCATCCGTCATAAGAATAACCCCCAAAAAATTTATCCTGTATTTTGAGCATCCACCTTCATATGGTCAGCATTTGGTCAGTAATCCATCAGTATTGCCCAGGCCAAAAAAAAACAGGAGTGGATCCAAAACAGAGATGACACGTGATTGGAATGTTTGCATGTCTTCTGTGTTTTGTACCCACTCCTGCTGTTGGCTTCCAAATCATGAGCATATCTTGATGCTAAATAGGAACCATGTGATACAGGCCTTACGGATGCTCCAAAAGACAGGATCCGTTGAGTTTATCAATTTTCAGTCCTTCTGACAGATCAGAAGAAGGGTAAAATAAATGGTGTAGTCAACAAGGCCAAACAGGGACACTTGTGGGCCTGTCATAGAGTGGTGAGGTGGCAACCACAGGAGGAGTCAACAGAGTGGCCCAGTCACAGAGTAGTGTTGAGCGCGAATATTCGTAATACAAATTTTTATTGCCACTTTGAGAATTTGCGAATATTAACCACCTAACGCAGGATCGCGTTCCGGAGGTGGCAGCCCTGTGCAGAGTCACGCATATATGCGTCATCTCGCGATGGCCGAGATTTCCTGTGAACGCGCGCACACAGGCGCGCGCGCTCACAGGAACGGAAGGTAAGAGAGTTGATCTCCAGCCTGCCAGCGGCGATCGTTCGCTGGCAGGCTGGAGATGTGTTTTTTTTAACCCCTAACAGGTATATTAGACGCTGTTTTGATAACAGCGTCTAATATACCTGCTACCTGGTCCTCTGGTGGTCCCCTTTGTTTGGATCGACCACCAGAGGACACAGGTAGCTCAGTAAAGTAGCACCAAGCACCACTACACTACACTACACCCCCCCGTCACTTATTAACCCCTTATTAGCCCCTGATCACCCCTGATCACCCCATATAGACTCCCTGATCACCCCCCTGTCATTGATTACCCCCCTGTCATTGATCAACCCCCTGTAAAGCTCCATTCAGACGTCCGCATGATTTTTACGGATCCACTGATAGATGGATCGGATCCGCAAAACGCATCCGGACGTCTGAATGAAGCCTTACAGGGGCGTGATCAATGACTGTGGTGATCACCCCATATAGACTCCCTGATCACCCCCCTGTCATTGATTACCCCCCTGTCATTGATTACCCCCCTGTAAAGCTCCATTCAGACGTCCGCATGATTTTTACGGATCCACTGATAGATGGATCGGATCCGCAAAACGCATCCGGACGTCTGAATGAAGCCTTACAGGGGCATGATCAATGACTGTGGTGATCACCCCATATAGACTCCCTGATCACCCCCCTGTCATTGATTACCCCCCTGTAAAGCTCCATTCAGATGTCCGCATGATTTTTACGGATGCACTGATAGATGGATCGGATCCGCAAAACGCATCCGGACGTCTGAATGAAGCCTTACAGGGGCATGATCAATGACTGTGGTGATCACCCCATATAGACTCCCTGATCACCCCCCTGTAAAGCTCCATTCAGATGTCCGCATGATTTTTACGGATGCACTGATAGATGGATCCGATCCGCAAAACGCATCCGGACGTCTGAATGAAGCCTTACAGGGGCATGATCAATGACTGTGGTGATCACCCCCCTGTCATTGATTACCCCCCTGTAAAGCTCCATTCAGATGTCCGCATGATTTTTATGGATGCACTGATAGATGGATCGGATCCGCAAAACGCATCCGGACGTCTGAATGAAGCCTTACAGGGGCATGATCAATGACTGTGGTGATCACCCCATATAGACTCCCTGATCACCCCCCTGTAAAGCTCCATTCAGATGTCCGCATGATTTTTACGGATGCACTGATAGATGGATCCGATCCGCAAAACGCATCCGGACGTCTGAATGAAGCCTTACAGGGGCATGATCAATGACTGTGGTGATCACCCCATATAGACTCCCTGATCA
The DNA here is from genome assembly GCF_905171765.1 of Bufo bufo. NCBI lineage: Eukaryota > Metazoa > Chordata > Amphibia > Anura > Bufonidae > Bufo > Bufo bufo. The sequence goes on along the minus strand of NC_053391.1, from coordinate 152,086,452 downwards.
CCCCCCTGTCATTGATTACACCCCTGTCATTGATCAACCCCCTGTAAAGCTCCATTCAGATGTCCGCATGATTTTTACGGATGCACTGATAGATGGATCCGATCCGCAAAACGCATCCGGACGTCTGAATGAAGCCTTACAGGGGCGTGATCAATAACTGTGGTGATCACCCCATATAGACTCCCTGATCACCCCCCTGTAAAGGTCCATTCAGATGTCCGCATGAATTTTACGGATGCACTGATAGATGGATCCGATCCGCAAAACGCATCCGGACGTCTGAATGAAGCCTTACAGGGGCATGATCAATGACTGTGGTGATCACCCCATATAGACTCCCTGATCACCCCCCTGTCATTGATTACACCCCTGTCATTGATCACTCCCCCTGTCATTGATCACCCCCCTGTCATTGATCACCCTCTGTAAGGCTCCATTCAGACATTTTTTTGGCCCAAGTTAGCGGAATTTTTTATTTTTTTTTCTTACAAAGTCTCATATTCCACTAACTTGTGTCAAAAAATAAAATCTCACATGAACTCACCATACCCCTCACGGAAACCAAATGCGTAAAATTTTTTAGACATTTATATTCCAGACTTCTTCTCACGCTTTAGGGCCCCTAGAATGCCAGGGCAGTATAAATACCCCACATGTGACCCCATTTCGGAAAGAAGACACCCCCAGGTATTCCGTGAGGGGCATATTGAGTCCATGAAAGATTGAAATTTTTGTCCCAAGTTAGCGGAACGGGAGACTTTGTGAGAAAAAAATTAAAAATATCAATTACCGCTAACTTGTGCCAAAAAAAAAAAAATTCTATGAACTCGCCATGCCCCTCATTGAATACCTTGGGGTGTCTTATTTCCAAAATGGGGTCACATGTGGGGTATTTATACTGCCCTGGCATTCTAGGGGCCCCAAAGCGTGAGAAGAAGTCTAGTATCCAAATGTCTAAAAATGCCCTCCTAAAAGGAATTTGGGCACCTTTGCGCATCTAGGCTGCAAAAAAGTGTCACACATCTGGTATCGCCGTACTCAGGAGAAGTTGGGTAATGTGTTTTGGGGTGTCATTTTACATATACCCATGCTGGGTGAGAGAAATCTCTTGGTCAAATGCCAACTTTGTATAAAAAAATGGGAAAAGTTGTCTTTTGCCAAGATATTTCTCTCACCCAGCAAGGGTATATGTAAAATGACACCCCAAAACACATTCCCCAACTTCTCCTGAATACGGCGATACCACATGTGTGACACTTTTTTGCAGCCTAGGTGGGCAAAGGGGCCCATATTCCAAAGAGCACCTTTAGGATTTCACAGGTCATTTACCTACTTACCACACATTAGGGCCCCTGGAAAATGCCAGGGCAGTATAACTACCCCACAAGTGACCCCATTTTGGAAAGAAGACACCCCAAGGTATTTCGTGATGGGCATGGCGAGTTCCTAGAATTTTTTACTTCTTGTCACGAGTTAGTGGAAAATGATGATTTTTTTTTATTTATTTTTTTCATACAAAGTCTCATATTCCACTAACTTGTGACAAAAAATAAAAACTTCCATGAACTCACTATGCCCATCAGCGAATACCTTGGGGTCTCTTCTTTCCAAAATGGGGTCACTTGTGGGGTAGTTATACTGCCCTGGCATTCTAGGGGCCCAAATGTGTGGTAAGGAGTTTGAAATCAAATTCTGTAAAAAATGACCTGTGAAATCCGAAAGGTGCTCTTTGGAATATGGGCCCCTTTGCCCACCTAGGCTGCAAAAAAGTGTCACACATCTGGTATTTCCATACTCAGGAGAAGGTGGGGAATGTGTTTTGGGGTGTCATTTTACATATACCCATGCTGGGTGAGAGAAATATCTTGGCAAAAGACAACTTTTCCCATTTTTTTATACAAAGTTGGCATTTGACCAAGATATTTATCTCACCCAGCATGGGTATATGTAAAAAGACACCCCAAAACACATTCCCCACCTTCTCCTGAGTACGGAGATACCAGATGTGTGACACTTTTTTGCAGCCTAGGTGGGCAAAGGGGCCCATATTCCAAAGAGCACCTTTCGGATTTCACAGGTCATTTTTTACAGAATTTGATTTCAAACTCCTTACCACACATTTGGGCCCCTAAAATGCCAGGGCAGTATAACTACCCCACAAGTGACCCCATTTTGGAAAGAAGAGACCCCAAGGTATTTCGTGATGGGCATAGTGAGTTCATAGAAGTTTTTATTTTTTGTCACAAGTTAGTGGAATATGAGACTTTGTAAGAAAAAAAAAAAAAAAAATCATCATTTTCCGCTAACTTGTGACAAAAAATAAAAAGTTCTATGAACTCACTATGCCCATCAGCGAATACCTTAGGGTGTGTACTTTCCGAAATGGGGTCATTTGTGGGGTGTTTGTACTGTCTGGCCATTGTAGAACCTCAGGAAACATGACAGGTGCTCAGAAAGTCAGAGCTGCTTCAAAAAGCGGAAATTCACATTTTTGTACCATAGTTTGTAAACGCTATAACTTTTACCCAAACCATTTTTTTTTACCCAAACATTTTTTTTTTATCAAAGACATGTAGAACTATAAATTTAGAGCAAAATTTCTATATGGATCTCGTTTTTTTTTGCAAAATTTTACAACTGAAAGTGAAAAATGTCATTTTTTTGCAAAAAAATCGTTAAATTTCGATTAATAACAAAAAAAGTAAAAATGTCAGCAGCAATGAAATACCACCAAATGAAAGCTCTATTAGTGAGAAGAAAAGGAGGTAAAATTCATTTGGGTGGTAAGTTGCATGACCGAGCAATAAACGGTGAAAGTAGTGTAGGTCAGAAGTGTAAAAAGTGGCCTGGTCTTTCAGGGTGTTTAAGCACTGGGGGCTGAAGTGGTTAAGAATATAGTGCTATATATTCGTAATGACGATTATTATTATAATATTTTTTTTTTTTACACAGTACTAGTGATGATCGAGCACCAAAGTATTCGGGTGTTCGGCCCGAACACATTGCTATATTTGTGTGCTCAGCTGAGCACCCGAGTATAATGGAAGTCATGGGAGACAACCAGACACCAACTGCTCGGAAGAGAAGAGGGTGTCTGTTTCATAAAAAAACCTTAGAAAGTGATGGAAACCCCATCAAAATGGTTTGGAAACAGGATTAAGAGGATAGCTGGATGCGTCTTAGACTCCTATTATGTACGACATACAATAGACAACCACAAAGGCCATATGCAAAAAGCCAGGGATGTGCAAGGCATCAATCTATCCATGAGACAGATAACAGCCAGCATACCTTACAATGGCAGCCTTGTGCACTATGAGATATTCCAAACCAGGTCTCATCTGACTGAGAACCAGTAAACCTCAGTTATTTTGCATCTGTTGGATGGCTTGGGTGGACCTGCACACCTAGATCAATATTATTAGGGCGACAAAAAGTTTTCTGATTGTCCTAACATAACATCATTGACTCCACCAGAGGAAAGCTGCTGAACTTTAAATGTGGCTTTTATGGTGTATTGAATACACTATATTCCCATGCACCCCTACCACCACAAAAAAGGGCGTATGGTTCAATCTTCCTTTTCTCGTCCTCCTCCTCCATCATATCAACATGCTTATTAGGCTGCCCTCGCTTCTGTTTTATAGGGTCAACTTAGCAGCAGGCCCTCGCCCATAATTTTTTCCATGGTCAGATCAGCAGCAGGCACTCGCCCCTAATGTTTTATAGAGTCAGCTCCGCAGCAGACCCTCAACCATAATTGTTTCGATGGTCAGCTCAGCAGCAGGCCCTCAACCATAATTTTTTCGATGGTCAGCTCAGTAGCAGGCCCTCGCCAATAATTTTTTCCATGGTCAGCTCAGCAGCAGGCCCTCACCCATAATGTTTTAGATGGTCAGCTCAGCAGCATGCTGTCACAGCCACTATCTCTGGCTGTAACCTTCCGTCATTGCTTGCTCGGCGCTCCTCGCTGAAGTTCCGTTCCTGTGTCATTTGTGGTTCTTTATGGGTTAACTCCCTTGTGTGCCTATTAGGAGTTAATCCTCTGTCTGCTCCATGGGTGTGGTCTCTTTGCTGCACCCATGGAACCTGTATATAAGGCTGAGGTTTCCTCAGTTCTGGGTCAGCTCTCCTGGTGTGTGTTGTCTTGTCCTGCTCCTGGTTTGTACTCTCTCTCCCATGCTGCTGACCCATGGGATCCGTGTCTGTCTGTGCTCTGTGGGTTTCCCTACTTGTTCATTACGTTCTCTCCCGTCCTCTTTCCTGTCTTTCTGTTTTCTGTTCTGCCAGTTATGTTTTAGTTACTTTGTGTTCATTCATATGTCTGTGTTCAGCAAGCCTTTGCAGCAGAGTGGCATGACAAGGCCATGCAGTTTACTACTGGTGGAACAAGTCCTTCTCTGCTCATTGCCACTCCTGCTCCCTTGCGTGAACTTCTGCTTGTGTTATTAGTTGCCCTGTTTTGTATTTACCTGTCTGTTATGTTTGCCTATGTGCCGTCGGTACCTTCTGGTACCTGTTGTCCATTCGTTCCTGCTGTCACTGTCTAGTTCACGCTCCAGAGTGGACCCTGGCAACTTCCTGCGGCAAAGTCTAACCCTACCTTCTGGGGCCCTAGTGAAAACCAGGAGTTGCTTAGCTACGCCCCTCTGGAGTATTACTAGACAGTGGCGCAGTGGGGGTTTTCTCCCACTGTGCTGACGGTACATAGAGCTCATGTTTTCTCTGTGCTGCCTTTCATGTTTTTGTTTGTGCAATAAACTCTTATGTGTCTGTACCTGATTTCCGTTTATTGCTTGACGACGCGGTGGTCTCTCCTGGAACCTCCAACTCGTGACACATGCCCTCGCACCAAATAAACAAAAACATCATTTTCCACAAATAAAGTTAAAAAAAAATTGATAAAAAATAGGGTATCGCTGCGTCCGTATCGACCGGCTCTATAAACATATCACATATCAGATGAACACTGTAAAAAAAAAAAAAAAAAAAAAACTGTGCTAAATAAACCATTTTGTGTCACCTTACATGGTGGAGTCAAGCGATCAAAAAGTCATATGCACCCCAAAATAGTGCCAATCAAACCGTCATCTCATCCCGCAAAAATCATACTTTATCCAAGATAATCTCCCAAAAACTGAAAAAACTATGGCTCTCAGACAATGCAAACACAATGCAAACACTAAAACAGTTTTTTGTTTCAAAAATGAAATCATTGTGTAAAACTTACATAAATAAAAAAAAGTATACATATTAGGTATCGCCGCATCCATAATAACTTGCTCTATAAAACATATCACATGACCTAACCCCTCAGGTGAATACCGTAATTAAAATAAAAAGTGTGTAAAAAGAGCCATTTTTTTGTCACCTTATACCACAAAAAGTGTAATAGCAAGCGATCAAAAAGTTACACGCACCCCAAAATAGTGCCAATCAAACCGTCATCTCATGCCGCAAAAATCATACCCTACCCAAGATAATCTCCCAAAAACTGAAAAAACTATGGCTCTCAGACTATGGAAACACTAAAACATGATTTTCTTTGTTTCAAAAATGAAATCATTGTGTAAAACTTACATAAATAAAAAAAATATATACATATTAGGTATCCCTGCGTCCGTGACAACCTGGTCTATAAAAATACCACATGATATAACCTGTCAGATGAATGTTTTAAATATCAAAAAATAAAAACTGTGCCAAAACAGCTATTTCTTGTTACCTTGCCTCACAAAAAGTGTAATATAGAGCAACCAAAAATCATATGTACCCTAAAATAGTACCAACAAAACTGCCACCCTATCCTATAGTTTCTAAAATGGGGTCACTTTTTTGGAGTTTCTACTCTAGGGGTGCATCAGGGGGGCTTTAAATGGGACATGGTGTCAAAAAAACAGTCCAGCAAAATCTGCCTTCCGAAAACCGTACGGCATTCCTTTCCTTCTGCGCCCTGCCGTGTGCCTGTACAGCGGTTTACGACCACATATGGGGTGTTTCTGTAAACTACAGAATCAGAGCCATAAATGTTGAGTTTTGTTTGGCTGTTAACCCTTGCTTTGTAACTGGAAAAAAATTATTAAAATGGAAAATCTGCCAAAAAGTGTAATTTTGAAATTGTATTTCTATTTTCCATTAATTCTTGTGGAACACCTAAAGGGTTAGTGTAACGGACCATTTCAGCAGACAAGGGGTTAAAATCCGTTTAGGCGATATGCCCCTTTCTGAGAGACAGGCACAGCTACTGCAGAACACCAAACTCCCGACTGGATACAAAATAGCACTCCAAACTGGAACCTCACGAATAGCTGCTAGCAGACGAACAGGAATCAGCTTACACTCCTGGAAATCAGTCTCTAACAGCATACAGTGGATCCCCCAAATAACGAGACAAGGCTCCGTGTTGAGGGTCAAGCAGTGGTCTGAGGTGCTGGCACACCCAGCCTGGTTTTTATTACAGTTGTTGCAAATACAGGTCCGCCCACAGGGAGGTATAAAACAACCAAGCCAATCTGGTGTACACGCCCCTAGGGGACCAGAAGGAAAACTTGGACACAGGACAGATATGCAGCACTGCAGGATACACAGAGACAATACATCCCCACAATGCATCATGGTTTCCTCCTCTCTGCCCTGGAGACACCCGAGGAGTAATCCAATTATCTCTCAAGACAAAGAGAAATCACCAATACACATGTGGGGACAACAGAACAGAAATCACCATTTAAACATACAATGTCACAACCCTTTTCAATACACAGACATTTAACATCCCAAAATGGCACGAATTAGACCAGGAGTTCAAGTTAGTTCAAGTCCTTTGTGAACAAATGAGGCCTGGCTGATGAGAGGGCCCATAATCCTGGGGCAAGAGGCCAGCAGCCAGGCCCCTCCAAAACCCAGTGGCGAGGTTGGTTTCGCCACACATCTCCCCCTCCCAGGGAAGACTAACCAGGTACCTGACCTCACGGTCAGTACCTGAGTTGGTCTGGCAGTCCACCCACAACCCAATACTGGAGCTGTTGAATTTGGTAGCCTGTCTCTGTCCAGTGAGTCCACCAAGGTTATGTTGGTAGCTGGTACTCCCGGTCTCTGTGTTGCTCCCTGGCTTGGAGTGGAGGTTGCTTTATGGGCAGGGATCAGCGGTACTCTGCCCTGGTGCCAGCGTTACCATGGAAGAAGCCTGGTTGGAGCCTGGTTGTTGGAGGGGGAGACCGACTGTCTCTACCCCCTGTGCTGTAAGTGCAGAGACCACGGTCCCATCTGCACTGTTGTGGGGCTTACTGTCTCCCCCTGGTGCGTTAAGCTGCCGCTGGGGAGAGGGGTTAACGAGCTCCTCTCCCATACATACTTCCAGCCGCTGGGGAGGGCGACCGACTGTCTCCGCTCCCAATACAGTGTCCTGCTGCTGGGGAAAGGAGACTGGGCTCTCTATTCCCTGCTGGACACTCTGCCGCTGGGGGACAGGACCGACTGTCTCTGCCCCCTGTAACTCCCCCTGCCGCTGGGGAATGGAGACTGGGCTCCCAATTCCCAATAAATCACACGGCCGCTGGGGAATGGAGACTGGGCTCCCAATTCCCTGTACATCACTCGGCCGCTGGGGAATGGAGACTGGGCTCCCAATTCCCAAAAAATCATGCTGCTGCTGGGGGGCAGGAACAACTACCTCTGCCCCCTGTAACTCAGCCTGCCGCTGGGGAGGGAGGACGCTGCTCTCCTCTCTCTGCATTTCACACTGCCTTCCCGGCATATCACCCTGCTGCTGAGGGGCAGGAACAACTACCTCTGCCCCCTGTAACTCAGCCTGCCGCTGGGGAGGGAGGACGCTGCTCTCCTCTCCCTGCACTTCACACTGCCGCTGGGGAATGGAGACTGGGCTCCCAATTCCCTGCAGGACCGGTGGAGAGACCTCGGTCCCATCTCTACCGGCCACCTGGGGTCCTTCCCAGTAACACTCTACAATATCTGCCCAGCTGAATGGGTCTGGATCTGGGTCTGTCACCTTACTGTCCTGCTGAGCCTTCCCAATGGAGTGGAAGAGATCTCGGTAGTCCTGCTCCAGTTCCCACTCCAGGGTTGCTAGGTGAGCCAGGTCTTGCTCTACCTCATGGGGGTCATCCCAATCCTGCCTAGCCTCCCTCTCATAGAAAATGTCCTGAAGTCTGGACTGTGCAGGGCTCCCGAAGTCAGGCTCTGCAAAGGACTCCCATAACAAGCCAGGACCATCAAACTCCTCTCCCTCTGGCTTGTCATGTTTGGCTGTCCAGGGTATATACTGTGCCATATACCACCAAAGCGCCTGGTAGGCATCCTCCAGCCATAGCTCCTGCCATACCCGGTGCTCTAGTTCCTTCATCCATTCCTCCAGGGGCTTCTCTCCCAGTAAGGGCATCCGCAGGACCACTTGCTTCTGCAACCGCTGCTCTTCACTGGGGAGACTCTCACCCCGCTGGTATTGTACATTATCCAGGGCCTGGTACCAGATGCCTTTCCTTAATGCATCCCGGCCATCCAGGTCCTCCTCCTCGTATAACACTGCTGGTTTCATCCTGTTGCTTTTAGGGTCGCTGTACTGGGACATGCGTTGCCCTTAAATTGTAGAATCCACAGAAATGGTGTCTCCTGTAGCTGTCCTTCTGGCTGTAGGATCGATCCCGCCGCTTGCCACCAATGTAACGGACCGTTTCAGCAGACAAGGGGTTAAAATCCGTTTAGGCGATATGCCCCTTTCTGAGAGACAGGCACAGCTACTGCAGAACACCAAACTCCTGAACTGGATACAAAATAGCACTCCAAACTGGGACCTCACGAATAGCTGCTAGCAGACGAACAGGAATCAGCTTACACTCCTGGCAATCAGTCTCTAATAGCATACAGTGGATCCCCCCAATAACGAGACAAGGCTCCGTGTTGAGGGTCAAGCAGTGGTCTGAGGTGCTGGCACACCCAGCCTGGTTTTTATTACAGTTGTTGCAAATACAGGTCCGCCCACAGGGAGGTATAAAACAACCAAGCCCATCTGGTGTACACGCCCCTAGGGGACCAGAAGGAAAACTGGGACACAGGACAGATATGCAGCACTGCAGGATACACAGAGACAATACATCCCCACAATGCATCATGGTTTCCTCCTCTCTGCCCTGGAGACACCCGAGGAGTAATCCAATTATCTCTCAAGACAAAGAGAAATCACCAATACACATGTGGGGACAACAGAACAGAAATCACCATTTAAACATACAATGTCACAACCCTTTTCAATACACAGACATTTAACATCCCAAAATGGCACGAATTAGACCAGGAGTTCAAGTTAGTTCAAGTCCTTTGTGAACAAATGAGGCCTGGCTGATGAGAGGGCCCATAATCCTGGGGCAAGAGGCCAGCAGCCAGGCCCCTCCAAAACCCAGTGGCGAGGTTGGTTTCGCCACAGTTAGCAAAGTGTGTAAAATCAGTTTTGAATACCTTAAGGGGTGTAGTTTCTAGAATGGGGTAATTTTTGGGTGGATTCTATTATGTAAGCCTCACAGACCTGAACTGGTCTATGAAAAGTGGGTTTTTGAAAATTTCTGAAAAATTTCAAGATTTGCTTCTAAACTTCTAAGCCTTGTAACGTCCCCAAAAAATAAAATGTCATTCCCAAAATGATCATAACATGAAGTAGACCTATGGGAAATGTAAAGTAATAACTATTTTTGTAGGTATTACTATGTATTATAGAAGTAGAGAAATTGAAACTTAAAAATTTTAAATTTTTTACAAATTTTTGGTAAATTTGCCATTTTTTTTATAAATAAAAATGTTTGTTTTTACTTAATTTTACCAGTGTCATGAAGTACAATATGTGACGAAACAACAATCTCAGAATAGCCTGGATAATTCAAAGTGTTTTAAAGTTATCACCACTTAAAGTGACACTGGTCAGATTTGCAAAAAATGGCCTGGTCCTTAAAGTGAAAATGAGCCCGGTCCTTAATGGGTTAATCATAATTTTTCAAGGCTGTGTATGATTCACATTCTCTCCTTTATGTGTAATAAAGGGTGTATTGGTGTGCCAGTTCCTTGTCATTTTTGGCAGTTCTTTCCCTTAGTGCAGGGCTGGCCAACCTGCAGCTCTCCAGCTGTTGCAAAACTACAACTCCCAGCATGCCCAGGCAGCCTACAACTATCAGCCTACAGCAGGGCATGGTGGGAATTGTAGTTTTACAACAGCTGGAGAGCCGCTGGTTAGCCATCCCTGCCTTAGTGCATATGCTTTGAGTGTAGGAGTCCCACTAACTGAACAATTATACCACAATGTGAATGAGGCCCTCCTTTATGTGATATATAGGGTGTATCGGAGTGCCTCTTCCTTGTAATTTTTGGCAGCACTTGCACTTTATATACAAGTAAATATATAGGAAAGAATGTTTCCTAAATATTTTGACCTCTATAATTGCAAACAAAGGCTTCTGTACCAAATATTAACACAGATTTTCTCAGGTGTTCAAATACTTATGTTCAGCAGTGCAAGACAAATAAAATATTTAAAAATCATACAATGTGATTTCCTTATTTTTTTTATTTTTTTTTATTCTGTCTCAGAGCGGGAATGTACATACAATGTGAATTTCAGACCCTTGCATGATTTCTGTGGGAGATCTTGCAAAATCCCAGGGTGTTCAAATACTTCTGTTCCTCACTTTATTTGTATCATTTCTCAGCACCCTCAATATGTTTGTCAGCCATAGATTTCATTCTATAGGTATATTATTACATTTTACCAGATTTTTTTTCTATTAAAATAGTCCAATAATACAAAATCTAACAAGGTAATATGCGGCAAAATTGTATGTGCCCATTAAATAATGTATACAGTTGTGAGTCTCATTACTATTAGGGATATGAGTCTTTAAGGTTCCAAGTAGTTTATAGAAGGATCTGACATTAGCTGCCTGTAGTCAGGCATTCCAATTCCCACAGGCAATTGCTATGGCAGTTTAGGAACTTTTGTAACAATCTCTTTCCTGACTAGCACCTTGAATGACTTGGCTGGTTTCTACCTTCTGTTCTCAATTTAACAGTCAACTGTGAACTAACAATAGGAGTTTTCACCCTCTCTATGTTGTGTTATAATAGATTAAATAGCATAATAAACACGTGTTAAAAGTTTCAGGAGGCAATTTTCTAGGTTTTTGCAGTTATGTGTTATCTATCAAATGAAAAATATTGTACAAAGAAGTCACAGCAGAAACCACAATTGGTATGCAGCTTATGTTGCAGTGGTAGTTTTCTAATATTTTAAAGAAACACCACAAATAAATATTTTGAACTGTTTGAATAGAAAACAATACAAAATGTTCTTACATTCTTTTTAAATGCCAAACTTAGAGAATGATGAAATGTAAAATCCTCTGCATAGTCTAACACAGCAACAAAAATAATAAAAACAACTTACCAATTCATTCTCTAGGTTATAGCCACATATGCCTTGAAGATAAAGCAGAGTGCTGAGATGATGAGTCAGCAAAGCTGCACCATAGAATTCAACAATGGTTGAAACCCAATGTAGTAACATTTTAAAACATGGTATTTATTGGTATAACTAAAACATATATAGTCCCCTTACAGACAAAACAAAAACAGACAGACACGTTCGGGACCTGGGTACAATAGAGCCGCTGAGATGCGGGTCACAGTACACAGGCTCCCTAGGGCGAGCCCTTTGTAAGGCTGTGTGGACCCCAAGGGTCAAGAGGAGCCACAATTGGTGCTGAGAAACACCCCGGTGTGGACGACCTGAATCCCACTAGGAGAACAGGTAAATGCCCAATCAGGGTGAAAATAGGGTAGATCTTACCGGTATTAGGTCAAACCATGCGTGTATCCAGCGGACACAGGAGACAACCGGAATTAAGTTCTTTTCCCAGCACGTAGATAAGGTGTTCGATGCGGGGGAAGGGTTCTTCATAGGTTAGGTCATGCCTAATCAAGGTCCGCAGGGAAAAGAGCTGTCCCTGTTGTACCCTGCTTGACCTACTATGACCCTAATACCCTAACACGGGATCCGTGCCTCGCAAGGGGTGGTCCCGTCCGGAACCTTGCCCTGGTATAAGGTCCCTATGAGACCCTGCCAGGGTAATGAGAAGGACACCTAATCTAGTGAACTAGAATAAATGATGACAAAACCGTGGATATAAAAGTATGTTCATGTGTCCCTACGCGTTTCTTCAATAGAACATACACGGAAAGGAGATAGTATTACAAACAACCCCTAGAATCGTCAGGGGATGGGGGTAAATACTGGTAGCTGCCTCTTCAATCACTTAGTGTCAGTGATGTGCTACTGAGCATGGGTGAAAAAGGGCAGACTGAAGTGCATCACTCAGAGGGCTTAGTCTATTTGTACTAAGATAAACCTCATACCCACATAAGAAACTCTGCTCATGTTAGGCACTTGGGAGGGAGATGCTGGCTACCTCTAACCACTCATTAATAAGTAACGTGGTTAAATTGTAACTAGAGTGTGTATGGCAGAGTCCAGGTTCATCTGAAACACACAAAAAAAAGGGGAGATACAAGACGCCCTATAAACTACTGTGATCTAGTAGAAAAAACACAGGCAAGCACAGTGTCCCCCTAATGCCGATGTGTAAATGAACACTGTCCAGGCATACATATAGGGACTCAGACAACAGCTGGCAATTCTACTTATAGTTAGGCCACGATGCGTGTGGCATCCATCTGGCCGGACCGGCATCAAATGGTTTGTTTGAAGACGGGTGTATGGCGTCTGGCAGCACTGTAATAGGCGCCGCTTCTGTTTTTAAATGGTAGGGGGGCGGGGTCAGGCTGTGCATCCGTGCGCCGATCTCTGGTGCAGGGCGCAGTCTGATGACAGAACTAAACATAGTCACGTGACCGCATGATCACAGTCTGATGACGCGGCCGGCGGCATACATCACATGGGCACGCGTCATCAGTGCTGTAGCCGTCCTCCCACTCTCGGCATCTGTCAGCCATTGCATCTCCTATAGGTCAGAAACGATGGATGGGCAGGACAGGCAGGTGTTGGGAAGGACGGACATACCAGCGCTTCCAGAAGGCTGAGTGGGTGGAGCTGAGCACGTCAGTTTATGCTCGGCTTCAACAGACCACTTGCATATAATTAATCCGTGGGGGGTCATGGTCCCAGACCCTGCCACTACGGACAACAGAGTGAATATTTAATGGCAGGGGTAACCACAGTGGCTAAGAATAGAGCCCTCTTTTATAAACAGTATGAAAGCAGGCTAGTATGCAGGACTGCATGGTGTTGCCATAACTTAGCTGCGTCCGACCTAGCATGCATTTTTACCACACCATGCAGTCCTGCATACTAGCCTGCTTTCATACTGTTTATAAAAGAGGGCTCTATTCTTAGCCACTGTGGTTACCCCTGCCATTAAATATTCACTCTGTTGTCCGTAGTGGCAGGGTCTGGGACCATGACCCCCCACGGATTAATTATATGCAAGTGGTCTGTTGAAGCCGAGCATAAACTGACGTGCTCAGCTCCACCCACTCAGCCTTCTGGAAGCGCTGGTATGTCCGTCCTTCCCAACACCCGCCTGTCCTGCCCATCCATAGTTTCTGACCTATAGGAGATGCAATGGCTGACAGATGCCGAGAGTGGGAGGATGGCTACAGCGCTCCGGACTGATGACGCGTGCCCATGTGATGTATGCCGCCGGCCGCGTCGTCAGACTGTGATCATGCGGTCACGTGACTATGTTTAGTTCTGTCATCAGACTGCGCCCTGCACCAGATATCGGCGCACGCATGCACAGCCTGACCCCGCCCCCCTACCATTTAAAAACAGAAGCGGCACGTATTACAGCGCTGCCAGACGCCATACACCCGTCTTCATACAAACCATTTGATGCCGGTCCGGCCAGATGGATGCCACACGCATCGTGGCCTAACTGTAAGTAGAATTACCAGCTGTTGTCTGAGTCCCTATATGTATGCCTGGACAGTGTTCATTTACACATCGGCATTAGGGGGACACTGTGCTTGCCTGTGTTTTTTTCTACTAGATCACAGTAGTTTATAGGGCGTCTTGTATCTCCCCTTTTTTTTGTGTTTTTCAGATGTACCTGGACTCTGCCATACACACTCTAGTTACAATTTAACCACGTTACTTATTAATGAGTGGTTAGAGGTAGCCAGCATCTCCCTCCCAAGTGCCTAACATGAGCAGAGTTTCTTATGTGGGTATGAGGTTTATCTTAGTACAAATAGACTAAGCCCTCTGAGTGATGCACTTCAGTCTGCCCTTTTTCACCCATGCTCAGTAGCACATCACTGACACTAATTGATTGAAGAGGCAGCTACCAGTATTTACCCCCGTCCCCTGACGATTCTAGGGGTTGTTTGTAATACTATCTCCTTTCCGTGTATGTTCTATTGAAGAAACGCGTAGGGACACATGAACATACTTTTATATCCACGGTTTTGTCATCATTTATTCTAGTTCACTAGATTAGGTGTCCTTCTCATTACCCTGGCAGGGTCTCATAGGGACCTTATACCAGGGCAAGGTTCCGGACGGGACCACCCCTTGCGGGGCACGGATCCCGTGTTAGGGTATTAGGGTCATAGTAGGTCAAGCAGGGTACAAAAGGGACAGCTTTTTCCCTGCGGACCTTGATTAGACATGACCTAACCTATGAAGAACCCTTCCCCCGCATCGAACACCTTATCTACGTGCTGGGAAAAGAACTTAATTCCGGTTGTCTCCTGTGTCCGCTGGATACACGCATGGTTTGACTTAATACCGGTAAGATCTACCCTATTTTCACCCTGATTGGGCATTTACCTGTTCTCCTAGTGGGATTCAGGTCGTCCACACCGGGGTGTTTCTCAGCACCAATTGTGGCTCCTCTTGACCCTTGGGGTCCACACAGCCTTACAAAGGGCTCGCCCTAGGGAGCCTGTGTACCGTGACCCGCATCTCAGCGGCTCTATTGTACCCAGGTCCCGAACGTGTCTGTCTGTTTTTGTTTTGTCTGTAAGGGGACTATATATGTTTTAGTTATACCAATAAATACCATGTTTTAAAATGTTACTGCCCCTTTGATTTTCCTATTACGGTTTCTAGCAGTACCTTGGTGAGAGGTGCGGCCTGCACCTTTCTCACCCTCAAAGGACAACCTTATTCCCTTCTTGAAACCCAATGTACAATCCTGATAGAACTAACTGAGGTGTAATTACTTAGATTAGACACTATAAAAAATGTATAATGGTCTTATTTTTTTATATTAGGCCTACTGTGCACCATTTTCAGTTGCCTGTTTTTATTTTTTTCAGCTTGGGTGGAGGTTAGTTGTGTGCCCCATTGATACGCCCAGGTACAAGCTCTGGAGCCTCCAGTACTGCAAAGGAAGTAGTCCATCAGATCTTCAGTTTCAGACTGATCCACCATCCAAACCTGCAGATGTCAGTGGATGCTGAAATAAGACCTAAATAGAGGTGAATGTCTGTTGCACCTGCAGTCTGCACACTACTAGTGCTTAAACAAACCAAGCAGAGGAAGCACACATTACACTTTAGTCAGCAGAGTACAGTACACTGCTGTTGTGCTGCAATATACCCAACTATAAATTACTCGGTACAAGCTCCAAAAAACGCAAACAAGCCACATAAGGAAATTAGTCAATAATGTACTGAATAAATTATAAAAATATAAATCTTTATTATAACATATGTTTAAAATTATTAAAATTACATGACACAAAGAAGCCATCCCTGAGCCCAAAAAATTATTGTGGGAATTGTACTGAGATACACAAAAATGGTTGGACTATCACTTCAAATAAAGCATAGTGTGTATACAGTGGAAAAACCCAGATAATTAGTCTGATAACTGAGCCCAATAAATAAAAAAAGTAACACTATTGATCATAACTCACCCATTGACATGTATGGCTGGAGATGGCGCCATCTTGGGTCGTACATGTCAATGGGTGTGTTATCAACATGTTATAATAAATATTTCTATTTTTATAATTTATTGGAGACATTTTTGGCTCATTTCCTTATGTAGGTTGTTTTACACTACTATTGCTGTACAGTCCTAGAGTAGAGATAGGCAAAGCACTTGTAATCTCTCCTGTTTTAGGCCTCATGCACACAACCTTTGTGTGTTTTGCAGTCCGCAAATTGCGGATCCACAAAACACGGATGGTGTCCGTGTGTGTTCCGCAATTTGCGGAACGGCATGGACAGCCATTAATATAACTGCCTATTCTTGTCCGCAAAACAGACAAGAATAGGACAGGTTATATATTTTTTGAGGACCACAGAACGGAGTAACAGATGCGGACAGCACATGGAGTGCTGTCCGCATCTTTTGCGGCCCCATTGAAGTTAATGCGTCCGCATCCAAGCCGCAAAAACTGTGGCTCGTCTGTGGACCAAAACAGCGTTTGTGTGCATGAGGCCTTAGAGGAAAGATTATTGTGGTACGATGGTGGCATCATTATATAGCAATGCTCTCCCCTGCTGGCACTGGGGTAACATAGAAGGTGAGCCTAGCCAACATAACTCTACTGTGCAGATGTTGTGGCAATTATGACTGCTTTCATGTCCATAGTTAGGTCAATATGGCTACAACTTCACACAGTACTAGTGCAAAGTCAAGTTGTGCATGATGCAAGCAGGACTAAAATAATTTCAGTGTTAAATATGTTACAAAGTAGATTTCATTACAGCCAATAGGCATTTTGGGTCATTTTAAAATGTTAAACAATCTCTTTAAACAAATGAGCTATACAGTTTTTTTGTTTTTTTACCAGGATATATGCAAATTGGCACATTGTTATAGCAGGCACAAAAACACATTTACAGAAGTTTTGTTCATACAGCTGCTTATAATATTGTCAACTAAAATATAGTTGTACATTATGTTTAACCTACACATAAGGATGTAGCCAAAGTTATTTTGGCTGCCTTAAAAAAAAAAAAAAAAAAAAACATTACAGTAATATAACCAAGTTGTGTTGAAGTGCCCATTCTACCAGTGTCAAGATAATTCTAGCAATATCTATATTTTTCTGTATGTCCTTTAATATGGTTTATGTTGTAGTCTTTATAATGTTGCCCTCTTACATGCTAAATCTGTCTGCACATCTTAAATCAACAAGTGACGGAATTCCAACAGGTCAGTTCCTACGTCTAAAAAGAATCTGTTCCAATGAAACACAATATTGGAATTGATCCATGGAGATGAAGAGGCGATTCCAAGACAGAGGATTTAGCAATAGGCAGATCAAAAAAGGAATCAAAACTGTGAATCAGATTTCAAGGGAGAAATTATTGTTCCCAAACGAGAAGGGTAAGAACATGAAAGATAATGAGATAAGGTTTATTACTAACTACAACAAACAATGGACACAGATGAATGAGATTCTTAAAAGACATTAGAAAATTTTGAGAATTGACAATAAATTGAAGTGTCCAATAACAGAGAGACCCCTAATGACAGCTAGGAGATCAAGAAATCTAAAGGAAGTTCTAGTCCATAGCCACTATGTACCAGACAAAAAAGAAAAAGAAGGGATCCAAATAGTTGGCTCATATCCCTGTGGGTCATGTAAAGCCTGCAGGAATATGGATAAATCCAAGACTTTGGGGATATGGATAAGAAAAGAACCTATGAAATCAGAGAATATATTTCATGCTTTTCCACAGGAGTTATATACCACGCTACCTGCTCATGTGAAAAAAATATATATTGGTCTCAAACAAGAGAATTTAGAAAGAGAATCGAGAACATGTCAGATATTGAAAAAGGAAAGGACGATGAGGACCTCAAAAATCTGAAAACAATTCCAAAACATTTCAAGCTACTCCACAAAAGCAATCCCAATCTACTAAGCTTGGGGGGTTTGGGATGGCTCACCCTCCAAAGAACATGGAGTGGGTGCTCCCCCTGAAAAGATCACCCCAATCTTTTAGAAAAAACAAATTAGTAGAATAGATAAGAGGGGCACACCTGCATCTGAAAATCACATGGAGCACCAGCTAATACGTTATTAAAAAGGTTTATTTAATATATTCTATATAAAATCAGGTGAGGTACCTCAATATAATCACAATAAACAAGCAAAAATTAGCTTAAAATACATAAAAATAAAATAGAATAAAATAAATGCAACCAGTCTAGAGGGTATATATTGTGCACGATACTATTTGGCAGAGATCAATGATTGGTTAATGCTTTATAGTAGCTAAATCGTAGCTAGTTTTCCATGCGTACAGTCTGAAGTGCAAGGTCTGATGCGTAAGGTCTGATGCACAATATCTTTGCGGGTAATTGTTATAAAGAGTTCCAATTGTGGCCGGTATTTTACAAACAAGTATACTGTCCTTTCATAATGAATATCTTCACAGCTATATCAGGTTGATCCGCTGCTGAACCGTAATATGTTTAAACAAGTTACTCACTATTTGAAGCGGTGGAGTGACCAAGTACTCGTGCTTGGCGTGGCGTCCCACGTGTTACAGCATCAATGGTCTGAGCTCCGGTCTGTTCTTTCGGGTAAGTGAGTAAGCTTTTCAGGTAGGAAACAGTCCGTTTAGACGCCGGGGTCAATAGGTAGTAGGACCCTGTTTGGTATTCAGCGTTACTTTGTGTCTCTTTGATCCAGACATGGCAGGACTTACGTCTCTTCCTATCATCTGTTCAGAAGCGCTTCCAAAGATTCACAAGGTAGTGCGCAGATTGTGAGCTGTGGTTTCTTCCTTTCCTCGAGACTTGTGTACACCAGACGCATTTCGGAGTTAGCAGTGACTCCTTCCTCAGTGGTCAAGTCTCGTCTGTTGTATGGGGGTTTATATAGGACTGGATCCATCATCTCATTAGGGATTGTTTTGTCATCACAAGGAAAGCCAAAAGATCTGGATATGGCTTGCCTAACCATTTGCCCTCTAATCATCATAATGTGGGTATATGGATGTTTAAAATGTATTAAATAAGTTAAAAATATGCATAAAAGATAGTAATAACAGCTGTTAAAACATTTACTATGTATTGGCTGGAGATAAGCGCTTGTAGCTTTCCTTTAACAAATTCTATGTAAATAGGATGCAATTTTTATATGTTATATAATTTTGGACAGCATAATCATGCCGACTTATTTTTAAATCGTATATTGCATGTATATGCTGAATCTCCAACCAATCTATTCACTGATGCGGTTTTTATTTACATCTTCATTTGATGCGGTTTTTATGCGTTTTATTTATATGGACTCCAAAATTAGTTTTTGTTCAAATATAGATGAAAGTGTAAATAAAAACCAGGAAAATGAAAAAGTATGTTAATATAGCAGTACAGAAATATAAAAATATATAAATAATTTATTTAAAAATATAAATACATATAAGAATACATACGAATGTAAAGATATAAAAATTGTGGGACTGCAGATCGACTATGTAATTAACCTCTTTGTTCACTCTTGATTTCTTATACAAAATATGTTACATTTGGAGAAGGACAATGACACATCCAACCGTGATTCATCTACTTACGGTGAGTATATATCTATATATAAGTTTAGATTATTCATATCATGTTCATGGTATGTTTTTTTTTGAGAAGTGGGAGGCAGAACAATTTATCAATCCACCAACATCTCACAAAAAAACAAAAACCTCAATTTCTGCATTTAATCCTTGGGGGAGGATGGAATTAAATTCAAAAATCTTTCTAGATTCCGTCCTAAACATTCTACTTATATGGTCTCCTCCTCTCCAGTGTACGTTCACTTTTTCCAAGGCAGAAAAAAACATTCCTTGTGGGTCCTGATTGTGTGACATCTTAAAATGGAGTGACAGAGTATGTTTGTCATATCCCTTTTTAATATTTGTGATGTGCTCAGCAATACGTTTTTTCAAGGTTCTTTTGGTTCTGCCCACGTATTGTTTCCTACATGGGCACTGTATGATATATATGAAACAGCTCACCTGATTTTATATAGAATATATTAAATAAACCTTTTTAATAACGTATTGGCTGGTGCTCCATGTGATTTTCAGATGCAGGTGTGCCCCTCTTATCTATTCTCACAATCTACTAAGGTTTAAAGGGAACCTGTCATGTGGATATTTGATTATAATCTAACTAATTATATACAATCATTAACTACTAAAAAGTGCCTTAGATGTATTTACTTACTGGTGTGGCAGATGGTTATTTCATAATATACAGTCGTGGCCAAAAGTTTTGAGAATGACACAAATATTACTTTTCACAAAGTTTGCTGCTAAACTGCTTTTAGATCTTTGTTTCAGTTGTTTCTGTGATGTAGTGAAATATAATTACACACACTTCATACGTTTCAAAGGCTTTTATCGACAATTACATGACATTTATGCAAAGAGTCAGTATTTGCAGTGTTGGCCCTTCTTTTTCAGGACCTCTGCAATTCGACTGGGCATGCTCTCAATCAACTTCTGGGCCAATTCCTGACTCATAGCAACCCATTCTTTCATAATCATTTCTTGGAGTTTGTCAGAATTAGTGGGTTTTTGTTTGTCCACCTGCCTCTTGAGGATTGACCACAAGTTCTCAATGGGATTAAGATCTGGGGAGTTTCCAGGCCATGGACCCAAAATGTCAACGTTTTGGTCCCCGTGCCACTTAGTTACCACTTTTGCCTTATGGCACGGTGCTCCATCGTGCTGGAAAATGCATTGTTCTTCACCAAACTGTTGTTGGATTGCTGGAAGAAGTTGCTGTTGGAGGGTTTTGGTACCATTCTTTATTCATGGCTGTGTTTTTGGGCAAAATTGTGAGTGAGCCCACTCCCTTGGATGAGAAGCAACCCCACACATGAATGATCTCAGGATGCTTTACTGTTGGCATGACACAGGACTGATGGTAGCGCTCACCTTTTCTTCTCCGGACAAGCCTTTTTCCAGATGCCCCAAACAATCGGAAAGAGGCTTCATCGGAGAATATGACTTTGCCCCAGTCCTCAGCAGTCCATTCACCATACTTTCTGCAGAAGATCAATCTGTCCCTGATGTTTTTTTTGGAGAGAAGTGGCTTCTTTGCTGCCCTTCTTGACACCAGGTCATCTTCCAAAAGTCTTCGCCTCACTGTGCATGCAGATGCGCTCACACCTGCCTGCTGCCATTCCTGAGCAAGCTCTGCACTGGTGGCATTCCGATCCCACAGCTGAATCCTCTTTAGGAGACGATCCTGGTGCTTGCTAGACTTTCTTGGATGCCCTGAAGCCTTCATAACAAGAATTGAACCTCTTTCCTTGAAGTTCTTGATGATCCTATAAATTGTTGATTGAGGTGCAATCTTAGTAGCCACAATATCCTTGCCTGTGAAGCCATTTTTATGCAACGCAATGATGGCTGCACGCATTTCTTTGCAGGTCACCATGGTTAACAATGGAAGAACAATGATTTCAAGCATCACCCTCCTTTTAACATGTCAAGTCTGCCATTTTAACCCAATCAGCCTGACATAATGATCTCCAGCCTTGTGCTCGTCAACATTCTCACCTGAGTTAACAAGACGATTACTGAAATGATCTCAGCAGGTCCTTTAATAACCGCAATGAAATGCAGTGGAAAGTTTATTTTGGGATTAAGTTAATTTTCATGGCAAAGAAGGACTATGCAATTCATCTGATCACTCTTCATATCATTCTGGAGTATATGCTTAAAAACTTAAGCAGCAACTTTTCCAATTTCCAATATTTATGTAATTCTCAAAACTTTTGGCCACAACTGTACACACAAAGATGCCACATGCCGCATGCTAATGAGCTGATTTGAGTCCAGCGTGATGTCAGTGAGTCCAGCGTTTATTTAATTCAGAGCTATAGCCACTCCCCTGCCCACCTGCTGCTGATTCATTTGGAAAAAAAAACTGTCAATCAGCAGCAGGTAGGCGGGAAGAGTCAGGAGCTCATGAATATTCATAACTCATCATTATCAGCTGGAGCTTTTCAATACAAGATGTTGGCAGATTGACTGGGTCAATTAAAGAAAGTGACCCAGCATTTTGCTAAGAGAATCAGTCACTTATTTATGTTGCCCTTAGTTAGGACACCATAAAACTGGTGACAGGTTCCCTTTAAGGGCATTGATGTATCATTGAGCAAGAGGAGGCGATAAAGGGAAAAAACTCGCACAACTAGAAAGTAGGTGTATTTTTAGTTTTGGTACGCTAGCACCAAAGGGGCTAAATGAGAACTTGGGATTTACCACCTTTCTGTAGTAGTGCTATTTTTGAGGATTTTATTTTAAGAATGTTTTTAACAGTTTTTTATTATTGTACTAATTGTTTGCATGAATTTTCTTAGATAGTAAAATAAACAAGGGATAAGGAGGTGGAGCCATTCAGATAAATTTCATCAATAAAGAATATCCATCGATGGAAGACTAGAAAAAATGATAACAAGAGGAAAAAAGAAAAAGCAATTTGCAAGCAAACTATTCTGAGACAAAATATTTACACCCCCTTAATTTTTTTAAAATCTTATATATAGTTCACTATCACAGTATGAAGATTAACCTTTTTTATTAATTAATAAGGACTTATTATGATTAGAATGAATTGCAGTGTGTAGATTAATTAGTGAGCACAATAGCACTTTATTACTGTATGCACCTTTTTTTGACCACTTAGCACTTTATTAGCACTAAATTGATCATCAGTGTTTGGGGCTTATATGTACATTATTTTATGCATTAATTGTGGTGTTGAGTAATTAGTTTTAGCAAGTATATTATCAATAAGACATGTCCATCTTCCATTAGTGTCTTAAAGGTACGGTACGTCACGGGCACATGATGATCACGCTGCCTGAGTGCTTCCATTGTTCCCCATGGAGATGCGACGTCAATCCGCATATAGTTACGTTGGATTGCCCTCTTTGACGCCGGTCTCAGGGGAGGGGCGGAAGTGACGTATATCGGGCGGGACAGGTTCAGTCATGTGCCGTAATATGGCGATTACAATTAGATATCACATGATTACCCATGTTGTATGGGATTGGCCCGCCTCGCTTTAAAAACTAGATGCAGATCCTCAGTAAAAAACACTCCTCCCGACGAAGAGAAAACCGCGAAACACGCGTTGAGGAAGTTTGCCACACGCACAATAGCATTTTGGTATGTAACCCAAATGAATACCTGATTGCCGTTGATTTAAATAGCTCCTTTTGATAAATATGTTCTAACACTTTATGGAGTGTCCGAACACTCCATAGATTATTATAGATGCACTATGCACTTTTATATGGGATGTAGATAAGCACTTTATTTGTGATCATCCCATTGTACTCTCACCCCTTTTAGGGTTTTTGATTATTTAGTGTTTGGGCTCATGTTTATATTGCAGCAGCACAATACAGGGATTGTCCACATAGGACTCCATTCTATGTGATTATATGCATACAGTATTTATTTTATGGTGTTATCTTACATGGGACAGTCAGTTTCCAATTTTGGCATTAATCATGTATTGGGGACTTTTCCTTACTAGGTATTGATATGTGACATGGCTTTTTGATTCCCTATTAGCAGTATATTATTTATGTATTTGAATCAAGTTTAATAAAATTGGATGTTTTATTAAAGGAACTTAGTCTACTCTTGTTTTTTGATAGTATCATTGAGATATAGAGTGTTTCAGTTAGCTGTATTAACTTTATATTTGTATCGGTTTTGGTGATAATTCATAAATAAGTTGTCAGTTAAGATTGGTTGATGAAAAAAATTACTAAATTCTCTCCTAACTGGGATAAATGAGTAGAGTTGAGCGAACACCTGGATGTTCGGGTTCGAGAAGTTCGGCCGAACTTCCCGGAAATGTTCGCGTTCGGGATCCGAACACGACCCGAACTTCGTCCCGAACCCGAACCCCATTGAAGTCAATAGGGACCCGAACTTTTCGGCACTAAAAAGGCTGTAAAACAGCCCAGGAAAGGGCTAGAGGGCTGCAAAAGGCAGCAAAATGTAGTTAAATCCCCTGCAAACAAATGTGGATAGGGAAATGAATAAAAATAAAAATAAAATAAATAAAAATTAACCAATATCAATTGGAGAGAGGTCCCATAGCAGAGAATCAGGCTTCATGTCAGCAGAGAATCAGTCTTCATGTCATAGCAGAGAATCATTTAATAGAGTAATTGCAGCACACAGTTTTGCTTGTTGCTTATCAAATTTCAAATTTTATTCGATTTTTTGTCATCATATGACCAAATTCCAGTGCACGTTAGACAGCTCAATTATATAGTTTAGATAATGACCAGACGTTTCGGCCTGTCAAGGCCTTCTTCAGTGGTCTCAAATCTAAAAAAATAATATATATTCGTTATAAGTCACATGAAATACGTATTGGGATTTCTGGTCTTGACGAAAAGAATTATACATGAAATATTTGCTATATACATATATTGAACATAGGGGAGAAAGTATATATGGTGAATATATTCTAAAAACAAATAGACAGCTTGTAATAATCCAAGAGCGAACCTACTGATATCAGAAATACAGTATAAGTGGATATAAACCATAACAGTTTCTGTCGGGTGTTTGCCCAATATAAGACACATAAACAACTGTGACCGTATTTGTGGGATAAGTGATCCACCTAATTGGTCATGTGGTCTATAATCTAAATGTGCACATGGTCACTGCCTTGTGTAGTCCATTGGGCAAACCCCCTAAGCAAGAGATCATAGTATAGCAGAGTGCAGACCTCATTATTAAAGCAGAGTGTAAATAATAAAGTGCAAGTAACAGACATAGTCTGGATGGCCTACATTACCCCCAACAATGGTCCAGACAAACTTCATCTTTATCAAAATAATATTCAACATAAGCTGGAGTAGTTACCTTGCCGTGCTGTCCTTCAGGTGTGTGCGCCGGATGCACCTGGAGGACGCTGGCTATGTGCTTTTTATATCGGTGGTGGGTGCCATTATCATGTACGTCACATGGGACGTCTAAGTCACCTGACGCTGGTGGAACGCACGTGCGTTCCACCTACGTCACTGTTGTGCCGGCCGGCCGCTCAGTCTGTGCTGTTGCGCATGCGTGCATCGCGTGACGCAGGCGGAACTAACCTGCGTTCCACCTTGCGTGTCACCGGCTCAGGCCGTGCTTTAACAGCATTAACAAGAGGGCTTACTGAAATAAATAGATATTATGGCATTTCCGATAATACATATGGGTAGGCACTCTGTAGCTGTTGATGGGGATAAATGGGTACTGGATAATCAATAGTAATACATCACAATGATTTGCATGCTGATAATCAATAAGAAATAATCTATATTATCCCTGTCATAATAAGTAATGGATTGATGAATGATGGATGGGGTGAGAGGTGAAAAAAAAGGGGGGGGGAAAGGGGAAAAGGAAAAAGGAAGTGGAGGGGAAGGAAAAGGTGAAGAAAAAAGGAAGGAAAAAAAGGGGGGGAAGGGGGGCAGGTGGGGTGGGGGTGGGGGTTTATCTCACCCTTGCAAGTCGTGATTTCAACGGGTCTGTAGAGGAAAAATGAAGATATTGTTAATTGCATATAAAAAATATTTTTACAAAGCTGTACAGTTACATCAGATATTGATAGAGAAATCGCATTCCCGGTTGAGGCCGTGTGGTGAGAGGGTTCCGAGTGTGTGGATCCAGTACGCCTCTCTTTGTTTTAGATGCGTGATCCGGTTGCCGCCACGTCTTGGATGATCGATTTGTTCCAATACTTGGAAACGTAATTGGGATACCTGGTGTTTTTTTTCGTTAAAATGATGTGGGACGGGTAGCATCGTGTGTCCAAGTCTAATGGTGGATTTGTGCTTACTTACACGATCACGCACGTGTTGGGTTGTCTCTCCCACGTACGCCAAACCGCATGGGCACTTCAATACATATATCACAAAACTGGATTCACATGTGAAGAAACCCTTAATCTGGTATAGTCGACCAGTTCTTGGATGGGTGACATGTTCACCTCTAATTACACTTGAGCATTGCGCACAATGTAAACAAGGAAATGTTCCTAGTCTTTGGCTTTTCAAAAAAGTTTGTTTAGGTAGCTTGGTAAGACTCCCTATATCGGCCCTAACCAATTTATCTCTGATGTTGTGGGGTCTCTTGTAGCAGGTGAGTGGGGGTTCACTGAATTCCGAGATGTTAGGGTATGCTTTAGTGAGTAATGGCCAATGTTTCCTTAATGCCTGGTGGATTTTGGGGGCCAGGGGATGGTATGTAGTTACGCAAGCTAATCTTTTATGTTCTTTTTTGCATAATTGGGCTCCTTCGGTAATGTTATTCAATGTGGAATCTAAGAGAGTCTGTGGATAACCTCTAATTTGGAATTTTTCCTTCATTTCTTCAAGTCTAACTGTTTTTACATTGGTGTCGGTGACAATGCGGTTTACCCGTACAAACTGGGATTTTGGGAGAGAGTTTTTTGTAGCTTTGGGGTGACAGCTGTTATAATGTAAAAGGCTATTGCGGTCGGTTGGTTTGTTATAGAGATCTAATGTCATGTTGCCTGCTGGATCGAGTTTGACTGTTGTGTCGAGGAAACTTATTTCCTCCTGACTCGTCTGCATAGTGAATCCTAATTATGGGTAGACAGCGTTAAGATCATGTACAAATTCCTCCACGGTGGTGATGGGGCCCTTCCATATGCAAAAAATGTCATCAATAAAGCGTAGCCACATGACTGAAAACTGTTTAAACAAGGGGTGGGTGTATACGTAATCTTCCTCAAAGGCCATCATGTAGGCATTTGCATATGGAGGGGCCACATTCGATCCCATAGCGGTACCCCTTTTCTGACCGTAGTATGTGTCACCAAACATGAAGTAATTTTTTGTTAATATGGTTGTCAATAGCTCGATGCAGAATTCCTGTTGTATCTGGTGGAGTTTGGAATGGGTAAACAATAATCTAGCTGTGGCCTGAATGCCCTTTTCATGTTCGATTGATGTGTATAGGCTGTTCACATCTAGAGTGATTAATGTACAGTTTGGTGGTCTGTCTGATTGTTGTAATTTGTAGATGAACTCTGTAGTCTCAAGGAGAAAGGATCTAGACATTTTGATTAATGGGGTGAGAAT
The DNA here is from genome assembly GCF_905171765.1 of Bufo bufo. Classification (NCBI taxonomy): domain Eukaryota; kingdom Metazoa; phylum Chordata; class Amphibia; order Anura; family Bufonidae; genus Bufo; species Bufo bufo. The sequence continues at coordinate 152,059,330 of NC_053391.1, read as the reverse complement.
TTTTTCAAGGTAAATGGCTAGAGGAGAAAATACTGACTCTGTTGAGGCGACAATGGGACGTCCTGGGGGATCTTGTAAATTTTTATGAATTTTTGGTAAAGTGTAAAAGACTGGTATGATCGGATCCTGTTTAGTGAGGAATATAGCGGTCTTGGGATCAATTACCTCTAGGCTGGTGTATGTGCTAAGGATATGTTGTTTCATCGTTTAGTTGTCCCATGATCTCCCTCATGTATTTAGATTTGTCCATAACTACTAGGGCACCTCCTTTGTCGGCTGGTTTAATTATGATGTCACTCTGTGTTTGTAGTGAATCTAGGGCCATTTTTTCTTCTGCTGTCAAGTTATTTGTATGTTTATAGTGGCCTTGTTTATTATCTTTTAGAATATCCTGTATGGTTTTCTGGGCAAGGGAAATGAATGTTTCTACCGGATGTTTGTTGCGGGGTGGCATAAATGAACTTTTATTTCTAAGGCCTAGTGTTTCCAGGGATAATGCCCCGGGTGGTTCCGTGGTAATAGTAGGTCCCGATTCCGCCTCGCCAAAGTGTGCCTTTAGTCTTAAGGTCCGGTAAAACCTCTGGAGTTCTTGTTCCAGGGTAAACGTATTAAGGCTCAGTGTGGGGCAGAAGGATAATCCTTTTTGCAGTATATAAGTCTGTGCGGGGGATAGATTGGTAGAGGAGATATTAACAACTAAATTGTTCTCCTTACCTGGGATCTTGTCTGTACTTGGCTTCCTTGACCGTTTCCTCCCGCCTCTCCTAGTGCGCCTAGTCCTGGTCTCTGTCCTCTCCGTCGGTTGCCTAAAAAACGAGCGGGATGTTTGTAGCTTCCTGATCGGTCACTGTCTGATGATGAACCAGGGCCGGAGAAATGCTGGTATCTGTTGTCCCAGGTATTGTAGTAAGGATTCTTCTTCCATCTATAAACGTTATCGAGCCGATAGTCCTCTGCGTCGCGAACAAATTTTTGACGTTTATTCAGTTCTGTGGCTTTTCTATATTCACTCAATTGTTTATCAATTCTTTCTTTGGATTTTTTCCAATCTCCCTCAGGGGCCGTCGCGGTCAGAGTTGTTTCTGTGATTTCAATTTTCTTGGATAATTCTTCTATTGACTTCTGTAGTTGTTCTAAGGTTAACAGAATTATATCGAAAGAACATTTGTTCAAAATATTTTCAAAACGTGTGGAGAATTCTGTGTTGTCCGCGAATAATGTGGGTCTTAGTCTTGATCGCAGACCCCTAGGGATGCGGTTGTTTCTGTAATATTTGGCAAGGGTGCTACAGTGGAGCTCCCATCCAATCAGGCGTTTGCGATCTCTTTCATAGTCTCGTATCTTCAGTTCGTGGCTTGGTATATGTAGGAATTCGCTGGGTAGATTCACTCCGGAGACAATGCTGTCGGCAGTACTAGTGTCGTATGAGAACACATTTGTCATGTTCGATTCGGGTGCTGGTAACACGCAGTATCGCTTATAGTGTTAGTTTTGGAGTACCGCACTCCGTTTGTTGGGTTAGCTGGTGCCTGCAAGGACTTGTTCAGTCACGTACAATTAATAGAGTAATTGCAGCACACAGTTTTGCTTGTTGCTTATCAAATTTCAAATTTTATTCAATTTTTTGTCATCATATGACCAAATGGTCACTGCCTTGTGTAGTCCATGTCATAGCAGAGAATCAGGCTTCACGTCACCCAAAACTGGAACAGTCCATTGTCATATATTTAGGCCCCGTCACCCAGACAGAGGAGAGAGGTCCCATAACAGAGATTCAGGCTTCATGTCAGCAGAGAATCAGTCTTCATATCATAGCAGAGAATCAGGCTTCACGTCACCCACCACTGGAACAGTCCATTGTCATATATTTAGGCCCCGGCACCCAGACAGAGGAGAGAGGTCCCATAACATAGAATCTGGCTTCATGTCAGCAGAGAATCAGTCTTCATGTCATAGCTGAGAATCAGGCTTCATGTCATAGCAGAGAATCAGGCTTCACATCACCCACCACTGGAACAGTCCATTGTCAGATATTTAGGCCCAGGCACCCAGGCAGAGGAGAGAGGTCCCATAGCAGAGAATCTGGCTAAATGTCAGCAGAGAATCAGTCTTCATGTCATAGCAGAGAATCAGGCTTCACGTCACCCACCACTGGAACAGTCCATTGTCAGATATTTAGGATATAGCCAAAAAATAACCACACTATTGATGGCTAAATGCACTTGATGACAGCTGGACCCTGATGTAGGATATAGCCAAAAAATAACCACACTATTGATGGTTAAATGCACTTGGGTGACAGGCTCAGCTTGCCCCTGATGTAGTATATGGCCAAAAAATAACCACACTATTGATGGTTAAATGCACTTGATGACAGCTTGACCCTGATGTAGGATATAGCCAAAAAATAACCACACTATTGATGGTTAAATGCACTTGGGTGACAGGCTCAGCTTGCCCCTGATGTAGTATATGGCCAAAAAATAACCACACTATTGATGGTTAAATGCACTTGATGAAAGCTTGACCCTGATGTAGGATATAGCAAAAAATAACCGCACTATTGATGGTTAAATGCACTTGGGTGACAGGCTCAGCTTTCCCCTGATGTAGTATATGGCCAAAAAATAACCATACTATTGATGGTTAAATGCACTTGATGACAGCTTGACCCTGATGTAGGATATAGCAAAAAATAGCCACACTATTGATGGTTAAATGTACTTGGTGGCAGCTTGTGCTGGCGCACCACAAGCCACAAAATGGCCGCCGATCACCCCAGAAAAAAGTGACTGAAAAACGCTCTGGGCAGCCTAAAAACAGTGAGCAATTAAATAGCAGCAGTTCAATGATCCACAGCTGTAGATCGATCACTGAATGAAGTCTTTTGGAGGAGTTAATCACTGCCTAATCTCGCCCTAACGTCGCAGCTGCAACCTCTCCCTACACTTGTATCAGCAGAGTGACGTGCAGCGCTACGTGACCCAAGCTTATATAGAGGCTGGGTCACATGCTGCACTGGCCAATCACAGCCATGCCAATAGTAGGCATGGCTGTGATGGCCTCTTGGGGCAAGTAGTATGATGCTTGTTGATTGGCTGCTTTGCAGCCTTTCAAAAAGCGCCAAGAAAGCGCCGAACACCGAACCCGACCCCGGACTTTTACGAAAATGTTCGGGTTCGGGTCCGTGTCACGGACACCCCAAAATTCTATACAGTTCGGGTTCGCTCATCCCTATAAATGAGTAATAATATTCAGGATAAAACATGTTGAAATTAAAGGTTGGCATAAAATGACTTATGCAGAAAAAATATTCTTTCTACCACATTCTCTTGTTATCAGTTTTATTCATATCTATGTCATAATTTAGTCATAAAGAATCAGAATTTCTTCTCGCACATTATTTCACTTTATGTCACCCCAGTGAACTTAATTGCTCTCCCTGATATACTAATGACCACCAGAGACTACTAACAATCTGGCAGAAGCTCTAATAAGAAGGCTGATGCTTCCTCTGACAGACATCTACTGCTATTCCTTCAAGCTAGTGTCATTAATAATTCTGTATCAGAGAGTAACAGAGTAGGTTTGAAAAATCTTTTTACATGGTGATTGTAGCTTTAACATTGTATTACGTGATAAATAAAAAAATTTTTTTTTTCCATTTCTTGACATTGAATGATATAAAAATCTTAAAGATAACCCCTGTCCTAATTGACTATTAGAGCAAAAGGATGTCATTGAGCTTCCAAACTACTGCTCAACACTCCCTTTTGTTAGACAGAGGTTAGAGAAGCTAACAAAGACCAAATCTCACTAAGCCAGCCTGCCTCTATGTATTATAGCTCACGCATCCATTTGGCCAGATGCAGATTATCAAAAGGTCAACTGATATCCTCTGGAGGTAATAGCTGATCATCAGCCCAGCTTCAATTTAAAGAGGACCTTTCATCAGGCTAGCTCTAGTCAAATTATCACGAGAACTTGAGCTCATTCTCCCTGGCTAAGAGCGGGGTGCTCTGATTGGATGTGCTCACAGCCAGGGAGAAGATAACCACTCCCAGGTTAAGTACAAGTCTTAGCCTAGTATAACCGAGTCGCCTCATTATAATATAAGGGTCCAAAATATACAGGGCCAACAGGTGAAGAACGCGGGGTTCTTTAAATAAAAAAGTGCCATGGCATCACCCTATAAGGTAGGATAATAATTAGACTAGAGCTAGCCTGATGTCATCTGTAGCTACTTCCAAACCAGAAGGTGCTTGGCTTACCATTGTGTAATTAGTATTAATTTTATAGAAGATGGAAGACAGTGTTACTGACAACTAGGGACAAAATCCATGTAAGATACTGTTTTCTTTAGGTTCCAAAAGAGAAAGTAATCACAGAGACAGATCTGGACTGTACTGTAGAGTAGATGGTTAAGCAAAATGAAGCTGGACTCCCTGATAGTACCTTGTGATTTGTGAGACTTGTGAGCTGCCGCATTGTTGTGAAGCAGCAAAACACCTACCGACAACTTCCCACGTCATTTTTCTTTGATTGCCTCTCTTAATACTTTCATTATTGAAACATAGGTGCCTCCAGTATTTGTTGTGTAGTACGAATTCTAGTAATAAAACACCTTCTGTATCCCAAAAAACTGTTGCCATGCTCTTTCTAGCTGTTTGTGACCCCATGTACTTCCATTGCATGGACTCTTGTTGGTTTCAGGATCATGGTGGTGCACCCATGTTTCATCACCTGTAATAATTTGAGAATAGAAGAAGCATATGTAAATTTTCTTGGGTAAATTGCTGGAGAGCAGTTCTTTGCTCAGGCGTCAACATTTGTTGCACTCACCAGGAACTGTCCTTTGACATCATCAAAACATGATGAATGACACTGGAAATTGTGCCAACTGAAATGCCTAATTCTTGAGCTATAAAACTACTTTTGACAAAATCATGGCCTTCACTTTACTGCATATTTCCTCTCAAGATGCTTCAGATTGCCCTGAACGGGGGACATTGTCAATTGATTCCCTACACCATTTAAACTGCTTAGCCCAAAACTTTACTTGGTAGTAGGTAGCAATCATCCTTTCATGGATTTCTTTAGGCTATTCTTCCTTGAAGCTCCGTATCCCTCACTTTCATTGTAGACCCACACTGTACTGCACTTGCCATCCATTCATTTCCAGTGCTTTCATGAGACTGAACTGCTACTGTGTGTGTTGCATGCCCAGACATGTCTCAACCTGCACAGATAAGCTCATCTCTAAGGCCCCTTTCACACGAGCATTACAGATTCTCTCAGGATGTTTTTCCGTTAAACTCGCTTATTTCACAAGCAAGTTCTGTCAGTTTTATCTGCAATTGCATTCAGTGTTTCAGTTTTTTCTACCCGGGTGAAATTAGGAGAATTACAAACATCTCCTAGCAACCATCAGCGAAAAACTCATTGCATTTGGATTGCATCCAGGTCATTTCTGGATGCAATGCTTCTTTTAATGAAACCCCGTTCACTTCTATAGGGCCTGGGCTGCATAAACAATGCAGAATATAGAACATGCTGCGATGAGAAAACAATGCTCATGTGCAGAGACACATTACAATGAATGGGTCAGTATTCAATGCGGATGCTATGTGTTCACGTCACGCATGCCGGCACGGAAAACTTGTTTGTGTGAAAGGGGCCTAACATTGATAAAATGCTGGGGTAGATATATTATTGAACACCCCTTGTATATACACACTAGATATGAGCAAATCAATTTTAAACAAATATTTACTGGAAAGTTCTCCCAAAATTTGGATTCTAGCAAATCATGTAAGGATTAAGTTTTAGAAGAGTTGGATATATATATTTTTTTCCTGGTTTATGTTGTCATCCTGTGGCCAGTCTGGGTTTTCTTCCGTGCACTTCTCCTATGGTGAGCTAAACTCCCTCTAGATTTCCAGTTTGTTACCTATGGCTACCATGTGTTTGCCAATAGCTATATATGTTGCTATGACTTTGGAGTCTTGACATTAAAGACCTTTAAAGGGGTTAGATACAGTCCTAGACCACAGAGTGGCATATGTCACTTTCTAGGGTAACTGGGGCATTTCCAATTAGGGCCAAATTTATTAATTTCAGGAAATTTGCTTGTCTCTAATACAGAAAATTTTATACACCATAGAAAAAATTCAGCTAGTGACATCGTGAGTGACAATTTCTACAGTAGGTCCCACAACACAGCAGAAAAAAAATACTTAGCAAGATTAAACTTTAATTTAAACTTCTTTCATTTCAAGAAATTTGCTCATTTCTAGTTACTAATAATCAGATAGAAATGGGGTCTTGATGAGGCCATCACTTTAAATACAACAAACACATGTATTATGATTGACTATATTCAGGACTAAATGTAACAACGGCAGTTGGCAGCCGCCAGCGTGCAGCACATCCTGCTATATACCTCAGTCGAACTGCACACAAGGCTCCTCATCTACGCTGCAGGCTCCGGACCCGCTTTCCTGCACTGTCTGGCGTCAACAGCTTCAGTTGCACCTTGTAGGAGCCGCAAGCGTCCTGTTTCTTTAGGGGTACGTGCACGCCCCTGAATCCGCCTTCTCTCCAATCCCGGCCAGGCACCACCTTTTATAAATGTGCTTCCCCCTTCCTGTGATGCCTGAGCAATATTGTAGTTTTCTACATTGAAGGTTCCAGCTCGTAGTTCCTATTGTTATCCTGCTTCCGACCTTATTCTTTATCCTGACCTCGTCTCTGCCTGATCCTCCTGTACTTCACTGCCCTGAAGTCTATGATTCGGATTGTCGACCACGCCTCTGTCTGCTGTTCAGCTTGTTACACCTGCTGCACCTGAACTATCCAGCTCTGCTGTTCTAACAGCTCCAGTCCTGCTTAATCACTAACTCAGCAATGCTTCATCTGACTCTGCTGCTGCGCTTCTTCCATCCAGCGACAGCTCGCTCCACCTGCGTGTATCCCCAGCAGTGATGGTGTGTTTGCCAGTAAACACATGCAGGCTGCCATCTTTAGTAAGGTAGACTCACCCTGCCGGCGATGCACAGGTAAGCCCTTACCTGTGCCTGTGCCGGTCTGAAATCAAATGCAGTCACCGGGAGCAGGCAGTTCCGAGAACAGCCGCTGGGGGCCTTCATCGAGCTGTTCTCGGAACTGCCTGCTCCCGGTGACTACATTTGATTTCAGACCGGCTCCCCGCACAGACACAGGTAAGGACTTACCTGTGCATCGCCGGACGGGTGAGTCTACCTTACTAAAGATGGCAACCTGCATGTGTTCGCTGGCAAACACTGCAAACTGACCATCACTGATCCCCAGTGCTTGCACTGGGGTGTTCTGGTCTGCTCGGCCAGCTGCCACTTAACCGGGACCACTCTTGCGGTAGCGACCTGGTGTCTCCCCTGCAGCTAAGACCATCTTGGAGCGGGATAAAGGGTGAAGACCAGGGGAATACTTAGATTCCGCTCCCAAGTTTGGCCCAAAGCCAAACTGGCAAGTGGCGCAGCGGGTCCACACCCGTTGGAGCGTTACACTAAATGATGAATGGCCTGCTATTCTATCCTGTAAAAGGGTATTCCATTCCTTGACACATCAAGCAGTTTCATCTTGAAATTTGCAGCATCCAATAAAACCAGCAAACAACCACTGAATGTAATGGTTGCCATTTAATGCTTCTTTTCCCTACACAATACTAACTTGCAGTTGATCACAGGGGTTCCATGAAGGACTTTTGAACCATACAACACAGCTATTAGTTGTGTTGCCCTTTGCATACTGCATGCAAAATAATTTATTGTTGTCCAAATATTAGGTTATGTTTGCACAGAGCAATTTTTATGCCAGTGAGATGAACTTCTCAATAATGAATTAACTGGCATTTGTCCAGAGATTTGCTTTTACAGTGCAGAAATATTTCCCAATTCTAATAAACTAGAACCTTGTGATAATTGGTTTTCCCCTTTTCGCGTATTACCTTTCCATCAATCAAAGTGATTAGGTTGGAAAATGTTAACTTAGGTCAGGTTATTATTGGATCTGATAGATCTGATCATTATGACTATTTCCAAGAAGCAATAATTGCTAGAATCTCATATAATCAGGTGAAACATAGTGACAATTGCTAAGAAAAGCCTTGCTTTACTGCCTCACTTTTTCCTCTACTCATTACATTAAAACTTAGTGGTTTTATGAGCTTATACACACACTTGTATTACAGCTCCATACAAGCTTTCAGTTCTGCAGAGTATAGTACAAAGCTCCATGAGGTCTATGACCAACCCGCCCGCAAAAATAATAATAAAAAAAATGCATAGATACCCTAATCCATACTCTCATAATCCCATTTTGCCTTTATGAATAAAGAGAGAATAATTACATGCCCTTTCCTGTAATAAAATCACAAAAGAAAAAACACTAAAGAAAATGAAACAAGAACCTACAAAATATATAGAAAAAAGGAATACCAGTGCACGCTACCTTGGCTGCAACGCAATGCATAGAACTATAGGTAGCTGCACAAATACATAGGTGAACGGTGAATACACGAACTTGTAAACTGCATTACTGAAATACTTACTATATGAGAAGTAGAAGCTCTTTGCGAATATTTTTGATCAAGGATATGCCGGGGTCATCTACTAGCGACAAGGTGGCTTCTAATAGATCAACCTACTCTAACAGTCATGCCTCTCCTGGGCTTTTGGCCTACAAGTCTCAGGGCAAAGTAGGATCCAGCTATAAGATACTCTGATTAAAAGCACCAGGTAGATGGGGGGAGTGCAAGGGTCACTGGGGACACCACTCCCCCATATATACAACACAAAAGAAAATTAAACCAGCACCCATCTCCAAAATATATACATAAAAAAGGCACATGCTCATTCATCTTGTCATACTATCGCTGCAGGTGGGCTACTTTTTCGTGGCCCACCCTGTATATATATATATATACACTCACCTAAAGAATTATTAGGAACACCTGTTCTATTTCTCATTAATGCAATTATCTAGTCAACCAATCACATGGCAGTTGCTTCAATACATTTAGGGGTGTGGTCCTGGTCAAGACAATCTCCTGAACTCCAAACTGAATGTCAGAATGGGAAAGAAAGGTGATTTAAGCAATTTTGAGCGTGGCATGGTTGTTGGTGCCAGACGGGCCGGTCTGAGTATTTCACAATCTGCTCAGTTACTGGGATTTTCACGCACAACCATTTCTAGGGTTTACAAAGAATGGTGTGAAAAGGGAAAAACATCCAGTATGTGGCAGTCCTGTGGGCAAAAATGCCTTGTGGATGCTAGAGGTCAGAGGAGAATGGGCCGACTGCAGGGGCGTACATAGAAATCACTGGGCCCCATAGCCCCATAGCAAGAATCTGAATTGGGCCCCCCTAAGCCCGCCCACTACCCACCCATGGCCCATCCCACCTCTTGTCCTGGTTCCTCCCCTGCATTTGCCAATAAAGAAATGTATACATGACCTACTGAATCTTTTTTTTTTTTTATTAACCAACTTTTATCATCCTTAGGCTACATGGCAATTTGCGGAACGGCACAGACAGCCTTCAATATAAATGCCTATTCTTGTCCGCAAAGCTCGGACAAGAATAGGACATGTTATATTTTTTTAGCGTGGCCACGGAACAAAGCAACGGATGCGGACAGCACACGGAGTGCTGTCCGCATCTTTTGCCGCCCCATTGAAGTGAAGCCCGCATTTTGGCGGCTCGGATGTGGACCCAAACAATGGCCGTGTGCATGAGGCCTAAGGCTACATGCACACGACCGTATGGCATCCGTTTTTTTTGCGGATCCATTGTAATAATGGCTATCCTTGTCCGCAAACTAGAAAAAATAGGACATGCACTATTTTTTTTTGCAGGGCAACGGAACGGACATACTGATGCGGACAGCGTTTTTTGCGGACTCATTGAAATGAATGGGTCCGCATCCTATCCGCAAAAAAATGGAACGGACGCGGAAACAAACAACGTTTATGTGCACGTAGCCTTGCTCTGATACACTGCTGATATGACAGTGCTGCATGGGAGTAAGGATCTCACTAGGGCTGCAGTGAGCCATGTACTGCACACATTACTGCTCCTGGCTGTCTGCTTTGGTAAAGCTGGGCATAGATGGGCTATGTCAGGCTTTAGCAGAGTGGGCACAGGACAGTGGACACAGGGCTCGATATGTATGCGAGAACAGCTGAACGAGTGCAGGGCAGGTGCCCGCTTACATATCGCTCATCCTGCCTGTGTCCACTGTGCTAAAGCCTGACATAGCCCATCCCCCACATCTTAACCCCTTTTCTACCAGCGCCATTTTTTCATCACTTCTTTTACCCCAAAAATGTAATAAAATGTAATCAAAAAGTCACACACACTCCAAAATGGTCTCAATAAAAACTACAGTTCATCCCGCATAAAATGAGCCCCCACACAGCTCAGTAGATGTAACTATAAAAAAGTTTTGGGGGTCATAATATGGTGATGTAAAAAGTAAATTTTTTTTTTTTCAAAGTGTTAATTTATTTTTACACTATTTAGACATAAAAAAAGGAAATGCAAAAACCAAAAAACCTCCCGTATCCTAAGAGTTAAAGGGGCTATCTAACCCCTATTATGCCCCCAAAATGCCCAGGCACCGAATACAGATAATATTTATGCCCTATGGGGGGTGCAGCCAATATCAGGCCGCGTCAGAAATTAGCCTAGGCTGGTTCCCATCGTGGCCTGCTATTGACTGCCCCCCCATGTCGCTAGATGTTTTCATCTGCATGACGGGAGGGAGTGGAAGTTGTGCGGGCATCAGGAGCAATGTGGCCTGCTATTGACTGCCCCCCCCCCCAAGGTGACTGATGTGCTGGGGCGGCCTGTAGGCTCATAGAGGACTTAGAAGAACAGTGTGCTTTCCTCCTACACCTCCAGCCCCCTCACCCCCTTTTATTAAAAATGAAACTACACCTGAGTGTGTTTATTCTGTCCGTGTTCGGTGTACAGTGACCCGGGTCCGGAGCGGTTCTTCACTGTGTGACTGGCACATAAAGGGCATTATACTGTGCAAGGGGCACATAAGGGGGCACCATATTGTGTTGAGTGCACATAAAGAGGCACTATATTGTGTTGGTGGCACATAAGGGGGCATCATGCTGTGTGAGGAGCACGAAAGAAGTCAATATTCTGTGTTTGGTGCGCATAAGGGGCATTATATTGTGTGCAGGGCACATAAGGGGGCATTGCACTGTGTGTGGAACACATCAAGGATGTGGGCGTCACATAAGAAGATATAAGTTATAGATTGCAGGAGGTAGGTATATACTGAATGTCTTTGATTAGAGCCCCAGACATAAGTTATCTTGGAGTGTCACAAATGCCAAATCTACCCTTGGCTAATACAAGTATTGGGCTGGCTACAGACTTGACAGAAAGATCCACCACCATTCTAATGTATATGAGGTCTCACGAACAGTCCGGGAAGACCTACTTTTGAGATTACAGAGGATCCGGAGCGGTCCTTCAGTCTGGGCCGGAGCTGGACTGCACTGACTGGCTGACGTGAGCGCCGAGGGTCTGAGGCAGATGACGGGCAGCACTCACTGAGAGCAGAGGATAGTCTGCCATGCCGGGTGCGCGCCTGAGCCTGCTCCTGCTGCTGTCTGCCAGCGATACACCAGCCAATCAGCAGCATGATCTTTGCGCTGCTAAATGTTAATTGGCCAGTGTCTCAGCAGAGAGCAGACGCAGGACCTGGGAGCCCGCTGCCTGGAGGTCAGACAAGGAGGGGTCGCGTCAACGCCGGGGGGGGGGGGGGGGGGCACTGGGAGAACACAAGTAGGCGGGCTACGGGCCGCCTCAATACTGCATGCCATGAATAAACTTTGTCTTGTGCAGAGTGGAAGTAGGGGGCGGGGCCTTCCATGCTCTGCGGGCCCCCCTGTGCCGCGGGCCCCATAGCAACGGCGTGGTCTGCCTATATTGGTAGTACGCCACTGGCCGACTGATTCAAGCTGATAGAAGAGCAACGTTGACTGAAATAACCACTCGTTACAACCGAGGTATGCAGCAAAGCATTTGTGAAGCCACAACACGCACAACCTTGAGGCAGATGGGCTACAACAGCAGAAGACCCCACCGGATACCACTCATCTCCACTACAAATAGGAAAAAGAGGCTACAATTTGCACGAGCTCACCAAAATTGGACTGTTGAAGACTGGAAAAATGTTGCCTGGTCTGATGAGTCTCGATTTCTGTTGAGACACTCAAATGGTAGAGTCCGAATTTGGCGTAAACAAAATGAGAACATGTATCCATCCTCTGATGGCTACTTCCAGCAGGATAATGCACCATGTCACAAAGCTCGAATCATTTCAAATTGGTTTCTTGAACATGACAATGAGTTCACTGTACTAAAATGGCCCCCACAGTCACCAGATCTCAACCCAATAGAGCATCTTTGGGATGTGGTGGAACGGGAGCCTCGTGCCCTGGATGTGCATCCCTCAAATCTCCATCAACTGCAAGATGCTATCCTATCAATATGGGCCAACATTTCTAAAGAATGCTATCAGCACCTTGTTGAATCAATGCCATGTAGAATTAAGGCAGTTCTGAAGGCAAAAGGGGGTCCAACACCGTATTAGTATGGTGTTCCTAATAATTCTTTAGGTGAGTGTGTGTATATATATATATATACATCAAAGACTACTCAAAGGCTATAGACACCTTTGGGTCTTTTTTATTGCATTTTACTAATTTTGGTCTAAAATCATGTTTTCAATTGGTCATTATTAAACATTTCCAACAGTTTTTTTTTCTGATACAGTTTTCATTTTAAAGCGTCCGTATCCTTTAACCCCTTCCAGACACGCGGTGTAAATGTACGCAACGTTCATGTATGGCACTCTGATTGGGCAGGTGCAGGAGCTGCGGTTATGCTGTGGTCAACGCTGACCGCATTATGTACAGGGTTTGCGAAGGGAGGGAACCCTCTCCGACCTAATCGGGTCCCAGTGCTGCAGTGATGGGGACCCAATAACTGGAATGGCAGACCGATGCCTTACACAGGCATCGGGGATTGCCTCCTCCTGGGTCTCATAGGCAGGCTGTCAGTGTATTACACTGACAGTCAATGCATTACAATACACCTGTGTAATATCAAGCAATCAAAAAATCTTATATACTTCAAAATGGTACCAATCATTTCGTCACGTCATGCCACAATAAAATGAACCCCTATATAAGACAATCGCCTAAAAAGTAAAAAAAAAAAATGGCTTTCAGAAAATGTCAACACAAAAAAAAGATTTTTTTCTTTTCAAAAATGCTTTTACTGTTTAAAACGTAACAACAATAAAAAAATAAACATATTAGCAATCACCCCCTCCGTAACAACCTGATCTATCAAAATATCACCTGATCTACCCCCTCTGGTGAACGCTGTATAAATAAATAAATAAAAATAGTGCCAGAACAGTCATTTTTTATCACCTCACCTTACAAAATGCGTAATATGAAGCGATCAAAAAGTCGTATGTAACCTGAAATGGTACCAATGAAACTCTCATCTCATACCACAAAAAATGTCAGGAGCGGAATCTAAGTGTTCCCCTGGTCTTCACCCTTTATCCCGCTCCAAGATGCGGAAGCTGGTCTTAGCTGCAGGGGAGACACCAGGTCGCTACCGCAAGAAAAAAATGTCAGACAATCGTCCAAAAAAAAATATTAAATATATGGCTAACAGAAAATGATGATGCAAAAACTTGATTTTTCTTTATAAAAATTATTTGTGTTCAAGTGATAAAACGTGAAGAAAAAATATAAACTTAGTATCTCCGTTATTGTTCTGACCAGCAGAATAAAGATAACATGTAATTTTTAAAGCTCGGTGTACATCGCTATAGCAAAAGGCAAAAAGCAATGGCAGAATTGTTGCATTTCTTTGTCCTGCTTCTCATTACATGGAGAAAAACATATGGTTGTCAGAAAATAGCTATACTGGTACCCCAGAGACTGTTCATTACCAACATGGTCCCTTAAACAAATCCATCAAAATCTGCACTGCAAAAGGCGTATATAGAAAATGGGTAAAAAAAATTATGCTTTTTCTCTAAAAGCAACATTTTATTGGAATAAATAAATAAAAATAAATGAAATAAATAAACACTTTTTTTTTTTTATTATTATTTTTTTTATTTCACAGCCAAGTCTTTCTAAATTCTCTAAAATTCCCATGGGGTCAAAGTGCTCACTACACCCCTTTCTAAATTCTTTCAGGGGAGTAATTACCAAAATGAGGTGACTTTTTGGGGGTTTCCACTGTAGGGGTAACTCGGGGTCTCTTCAAATACAACATGGTGCCCAAAAACCATTTCAACAGAATCTGCCCTCCTTTCCTTCTGACCACTGCCATGTGCACATAGAGCAGTTTATGACCACATATGGGGTGCTTCTGTAAACTGCAGAATCAGGCTAATAAATATTGAGGTTTATTATGTTAACCCTTGCGGTGCAAAAAATGACATTTTGAAATTTCACCTCCATTTTCATATAACTGCTTGGGAATACCTCAAAGGTTAACAAAGTTTGTAAAAACAGTTTATATAAGTTTGAGGGGTGTTGTTTCTAAAATGGGGTAATTTATGTTTTTTTTTTTTTTTCTATTAAGTAAGCCCCTCAAAATTCCCTTATATCTTGAAAATTTGACAAATTGCTTCTAGAATTTTAAGCCTTCTAACGTCCTATAAAAATAAAATGACATTTACGGGTTGTGTTGAGCGCGAATATTCGAATAGCGAATTTTAATCGCAAATATCGGCACTTTGAGAATTCGCAAATATTTAGAATATAGTGCTATATATTCGTAAAATCGAATATATTTTTTTGTTTTTTGTTTTTTTAACACAGTACACATCACGTGATCATCCCTCCCTTCTTCTAGCTTGTGGGTCAATGAGAAGGCTTTCTCACAGCTTAGCAACATCCCTAGCAACCAATAGAAAAGTTTCCTACCCCTTACTATTGACGAAAATTTGCAAGCGCAAATATATTAGAGCACTCTATCTGCATATAAAGCTATTGTAATGTTCTGCCGTGCCAACCATTTTCTTTAGTCTCAGGAAACTTATACCAGCTTGAAAAATGTAGCATAAGTGACCCACGCCTGTATTTCTCGCGCATTATGCAAATATCACAGTATTTTTCGCCCTATAAGATGCACCGGCCCATAAGACGCACCTAGATTTTTGAGGAGGAAAATAAGAAAAAAATTATTTTGAACCAAAAGGTGTGCTTTTGGTGGGCTTTGAACTAATGGTAGCCTGTGAATGACACTATTATGGAGGTCTGTGGATGGCACTGTTATGGGGGTCTGTGGATAGCACTGTTATGGGGGTCTGTGGCTGACACTGTTATGGGGGCGTCTGTGGATGGCACTGTTATGGGGGCGTCTGTGGATGGCACTGTTATGGGGGCATTTGTGGATGGCACTGTTATGGGGGTCTGTGGATGGCACTGTTATGGGGGTCTGTGGATGGCACTGTTATGGGGGTCTGTGGATGGCACTGTTATGGGGGTCTGTGGATAGCACTGTTATGGGGGTCTGTGGCTGACACTGTTATTGGGGTCTGTGGCTGACGCTGTTATGGGGGCGTCTGTGGATGGCACTGTTATGGGGGCATCTGTGGATGGCACTGTTATGGGGGCATTTGTGGATGACACTGCTATGGGGGGATCTGTGGATGACAGATAAATAGCATCTCATGCTATTTGACATCCACAGATCCCCCCATGACAGTGTCAGCCACTGTGAATGACCCCCAATACAGGGGGTGGGGGCTGGCATCTGCACTAGTTTTTAAATGGCAGCGGGGGCCCAGTGCAGTCATTGTATTCCATTGCACCGAGCCCCGCTCACTGTACTAATGCTATCTACTCTAACTGCAGGCAGGCAATGGTTAACTATACATATGTTCGATCCAGCACTGAGCAGCCTGTACTTACGATCATAGCAGGTTAGAGGCTAGAGGCAGGAGGCAGGCCGGGCGGGCACTGGCAGTGTAACTTCCGACATAACATGCCTGCGCCGCCTGCTTCATTCAGAAAGTGGGCGGAGCAGGCACGTGACATAAGAAGTTAAGCTGCCAGTGCCCGCTCGCCCGCCCTGCCTCCAGCCTGCAGCCTGCTATGATTTTAAGTACAGTCTGATCAGTGCTGGATCGAACATATCTATAGTTAACCATTGCCTGCCTCCAGTTACAGTAGATAGCATTAGTACAGTGAGCGGGGCCCGGTGCAATAGAATACAGTGACTGCACCGGGCCCCGCTGCCATTACAAAACTAAAGGCTGGCCCCCAGCACCTCCTCGCTGATACACACGCCGGCCGCGCTGTGCAACTTGCAGTCGGCGGTGTATCAGTGTAAAAATGGCAGCCTTCGCCCCATAAGACGCACTGCCATTTTTCTCCCACTTTTGGGGGGAAAAAGTGTGTATTGTAGGGCAAAAAATACGGTACATTGCCGATTTTCGCAATCAAGAATATAATCTTTTTATTTATATTTTTATTAGAAATTTCAAAGTATAACAATAGGTAACAGGGATACCAAAGTTTCGGCTCGCAGGCCATATTAAAGTTGTAAAATTACAGAGTAAGTAAATGATAGATACAACAGTGTTACGCCATTTATGGTTTGGTACACAAATCAATCACTATCAATCATTAGAGAGGCATAATGTAAGTAAGGCACATGCAGTGAATGATAGGCAGGAAAGGCTGTCATCAGGGCATTTAAGTCTATATTATGAAGAAAGGGTGTCTTTTGCTCGAGAACCCTAGTGTGTTGAATGGTATTGCTAAGTGGTTACGCATTTATATTCTATTCTATTGAATCCTCAATGGGCCGCACTATGATTTGGGGGATCTATACTTAGACCACAGGGACCATTTTTTGAGGAAAGTTACGTGCGTACGTGTTTCCCAAGATGATAACTCCTCAAATCTATGAATCTGGTCAATTTTTTGGATCCATTGTTCTAGGGATGGGGCTACCGGTTGTAGCCAGTGTTTCGGAAGCTGTAGTCGGGCTGCTAGCAGCATCTGCGTGAATACAAATGGGGGTTTTGCATCTCCCCTGTTATGGGAAAAAGATAAGAGGGCAACTTGAGGAGAGGGAGGGATTGAGGTGCCACATACTTCGTTTGCAACTGAGAAGACCTCGCCCCACCATTTAAGGATAAGGGGGCAGGTCCACCAGATGTGAAGAAAAGTTCCCTTCTCCCCAAGGCACCTCCAGCAGGCGTCAGAAGCAGACATGGTATATCTTGATGATTTATCTGGCGTATTGTACCATCTGGTGAGGATTTTGTATCCATTTTCCTGGATTCTGACACAGCGGGAGGCCCTGTGGGGAGAATCTAGTAGTTTAGGTAGAGATTCATAAGGAATTGCAATGTTCAGGTCTTGATCCCATTGTGTCACAAAGGATGGTTTCGCTAACATGGGGGGTAATCGCAGTTTACTGTAGACCTGTGAGACGAGTTTTCTGGGTGCTGAGCGTATGGATATCTGAGATTCCAGCCAGACCCACGGGCGAAGGAGGTCCCCAAATTTGATATGTTGTTTCAAGTAGGCTCTAATGTAGACAACTGAGAGAAAGTCTCGCGGATGGGGGTTAAGCAAAGCTTTTAAGTCCATCCACTCTCCAGTTGGGAGGGCTAAAGAGGACACCAAGGTAGTGGAGGATAATAGTCCTGTTGAGGTAGCGCTTCTTAGGGCAGAAGGGGCTGTATTTAGGTCATCAGTTACAGATAGCGTGGGAGAGGGGAATGGGATATGGCAGTGTGTAGAGGAGGCCCATTTCCATGCCTCAAGCGTGGCTTTGAGAATTGGGTAGTGAGACATAGAACCCGGAAAAACCAATATATTGCCTAGGAGAAGCGCTCTGGCTGGTCTGTTCAAGATGTCTAGTTCTATCTGTACCACTACAGAAGGAGGGGAAGGACGTAGCCATGCAATTGCACGTGAAAGTAAGATGGCATTCCCGTACAGCTCGGGATTTGGTAAGCCTATTCCCCCTGCATGTCTGGGCTTAGTGAGAAGAGCAGATGATAATCTCGCTTTCCTGACGTTCCAAATGAAGGATCTGAATTTTTGCATGATTGTGTCATAATAGTGTTTGGGGACAGGGATGGGGAGGACTTGCTGCAAATAGGTAAGTCGGGGGAGTATTACGGAAGAGAGAAGGTTTTTGCGACCAAACCAGGACAGTGTCGGGTTGGATCGGGCCAAGTTATCTATTGCTTCACAAAGTGATTGTTTTAAAGGGGTGTAGTTGAGAGAAAAAAGTTCAGTTATTTCAGAGCTGATCTTGACCCCTAAGTATGTGATATTGGGAGAGGACCAATTAAATGGGGAGTCCATCATCAGTTGGTGCTTAATTGTCCGAGATATACCTGAGCAAAGGACTAATGACTTACTGGCGTTAATTTTAAAGTCTGACAATATGCTATATGCGTTTAAGTGGATCTGAATTCGAGGTAGGGAGATCTTCGGGTTGACTGTCATTATCATGACGTCATCTGCAAAGGCAGCTAATTTCTGTTCCCTACCTCCCAAACATAGACCTACTATCTCCTGGTCCAATCTTATAGTTGCAAGCAATGGTTCGAGAGCCAAAATAAATAAGAGGGGTGATAGGGGACAACCCTGACGTGTCCCATTTCTGATGGAAAATGGAGAAGATAGGGTACCATTGACTAGGACAGAGGCAGTTGCGTGTTTGTACATCGAAAAGGTCGCCTGAACGAAAGAGTCAGGTAGGCCAAATTTCGACAGGATGTGTTTTAAGTATGCCCAGTTAACCCTGTCGAATGCTTTTTCCGCATCTGTGCTGAGTAAAAGCAAGGGAGAGGAAATCCGTTTGGCGTGGCAGAGGGTATTGATCACCCTAGTGGTGTTATCTTTGCCTTCTCTGTTGCGGATGAAGCCGACCTGATCTCCATGGATTAGTTGGGGGAGGAGGATAGCTAATCTATTGGCCAGCATCTTGGCCAGGAGTTTGAGGTCTATGTTTAGGAGGTAGATGGGTCTATAATTGGAGCATAATTTAGCATCTTTCCCTTCTTTGGGGATGAGGGTGATGTTGGCTGCAGTCATATCCCTTGAGAGAGGAATTCCCTGGAAAGTTTGATTACAGACTTCTAAAAGATGCGGGAATAGGAGTTCGTGAAATGTTTTATAGTAAGCTAGCGGAAGGCCATCGGGGCCTGGGCTCTTTCCTGGTGGCATTTGGTTCATTGCTTTTTTTGAGCTCGTTTAAGGAAAAAGGGGCTTCTAGGGCTAACTTCTGTGCTGAGGAAATGTTAGGGAGTTTAGCGGCTTCTAAGAAGGATGATATAGCAGAAGCACGAGTTTCCAAATCTACAATAGAGGGAAGGTTATAGAGATCATTGTAGTAGGAGCGAAAATGGGCAGCAATCTGGGTAGTGGAGAATATGGGGGTCCCATCCTGTGAGGATAGCTGATGGACATAGTTTGCGGATCTCCTCCCTTTAATCCTGTTCATGACAAATTTAGTGGCCTTATCTCCATGGGCGAAAAATTTATGTTGGGAGCTCATATAATATTTGGCTGCTCTGGAGGTTAGGAGGGATCTGAGTTCGGCTCTATATCCCGACAGCTCTTGGAATTGTGGGTCGGAGGGCTTAATTTTATGCTGAGATTCGAGCCTCTGGATATTTTTTAGAACTTCATCAATTTCTCTTTCTCTAACTTTCTTTAGATGCGTACCTATGCTAATGAAATGACCCCTAATTACTGGTTTGTGAGCGTCCCAGAGAGTATTTATCTGGAGCTCCGGGCTTTTGTTTAGGGAGAAGTACTCTGTGATGTGCTTGGAAATCGCCTCAATTGAATCCTGGTGTCCTGAGAGAGACTCATTTAGGCACCAGTTGAAGCACGATGGGGTTTCGTGGGGAGCAAGAACTGTTATAAAAATGGGGGAATGGTCTGATAAATGTATAGAACCTATAGATGATTCTTGACATAGGTGTATATGTTCTTTAGAGATAAACAGGTAGTCTATTCTATGGTAAGAGCCATGCATAGAGGAATAAAACGTGAAATCTGAAGTGTTAGGATGGTGAGATCGCCACACGTCTATCAGGTGTAGATCCCATAGGGAATTCCTAATTGCTTTTAAGGACTTATTAGAATGGGATGATTTGTGAGAGGAGATATCTAGCTGTGGCAGTAGAGCCACGTTGAAGTCGCCCCCTGCAACTACTATACCCTCCTTGAAAGATTCTATGATAGGGAAAATGTCAGAGAACCAACGGGATTGACTAGAATTAGGGGCATATAGATTGATTAAGGTGCAAGTCTGCGATCCAATGGTGCCCTTAAGTAGGATATACCTTCCATCTGGGTCCAGTATTTGACTGACAAATTTAAAAGGAATTTTCCTTTGTAGCCCTATGCTGACCCCACAAGAAGCTGAAGAGCTACCCCCACAATGATACCAGTTGGAATAATGGGAGAAGCGCATGTCAGGGTAGTGGTTAAAGCGGTAATGTGTCTCCTGTAGGAATATCACCCCAGCCCCGGCTTTTCTTAGAATGGCAAAGATTTGGCTCCGTTTTGATGGGGAGTGAAAACCCTTGACATTGTAAGAAGCTACCAATAGGTCAGCCATTAAGTAAGGTGTGTGTGGAGTTACCTTGTAGCTGGAGTGACCTTCCCCAAGAGAGCATAGCAGATTTGTGGGGGTCCACTGTTCCGTGTATCATAAAAGTTGTAGAAGAGAAGAGTTCACTCCATGTCAATGGTGGAGACAAATACCTTGGTTGAAGAATGGGAATAAAAATAGGAAGGGGGAACAGAACATAACGGGTTAGACAAACAATACATGGAAAAACAGACATAATGAGATATGTCGTATTAATAGAGGGGTTTAAGTGGTCTATAGACCGGTTAGGAGACCGTATAATGCCCAGGTAAGGGTAGTACTTTAGGCAAGAAAGGGAAGAAAACTTTTTAGGGAAAAGGCCACATTAAATCACTGTAATGGTGAAACCATGACTTTGAATAATACAGAACTGAGGTTTCTAGATACCATCATAATCTAATATAATCAGGCAAGGGTCACATAAGTCCATCTAGTGCTCTTGAGAAAGACTTCTTGGAGTAAGGTGCTGGCTTCTTTTCTTGGAGCGGGAGGACTTCGGTGTACGAAGAACTTCAAAAGGGACCACATTCGGAATATCAGGCAGGATGCTTAGGTCTTGGAAGAGTTCCCAGTTTTCAATCGGCATTGGAGGCACATTCAATAACTCATACACTGCTGTGAGATCTGTGAAAGATGAGATATTAACCCTCTTGCCTGCATATGAAAAGGTGAGCCCAAATGGGTAGGACCAGCGGTATAGGACTTTGTTGGACCGAAGCCAGTCCGTCAGGGGCTTGAGGGATCTGCGTTTCTTTAGGGTTGATGGGGCTAAATCCTGGAATATCTCGACCCTGGAATCTTCATAAGCCAAATCAGGGTGGTTGCGTGCAGAATCCAGAATGGCTGCCTTCACTTGAAAGTTAAGAAACTTGCATATGATGTCTCTGGGTGGTTCTGTTGGCTTTGGCTTGGGCCTCAGGGCTCTATGTGCCCGTTCTATGATGATTTCTTGTGGGTGATCAGGGCCCAATAGCGAACCGCAAATTTCTATGATGGCGGCCGACACTTCACCAGGGGGGACCGATTCTGGCACACCTCTGAATCTCAGATTGTTTCGGCGCCCCCTGTTTTCCTGATCCTCTAATGAGTTGTGGAGGTCATTTAGGTATGAAGCGCAGCGTCGGAAGGAATCTGATACTGAAGCTTGGTGGTTTAGTATCGCTGCTTGGTGTGTTTCTAAGGACTCCACACGTTCCCCTACATGCCTCACCTCGTGTCTGCATGCAGAAAGCTCCGCGAGAATCGGCTCCATTACTCTATTTAGAGCACGGTCGAGGTACTTTCTTGTGATCGGTAGCTCAGTGGTGGAATGGGTACCTTCTGAGTCGCTTTCCCCTTCCGACAGTGCAGGTGCGCGCTTCAAAGCTTTAGGCTGCGGCGTCGGCGCCATCTTAGGTTCTCTGGCTGCGATCGTGGCGGCGGGTTTCTTGAGAAATTTCTCCATATCTCCGCCCGATGCCTGGTTCTTAGAGGGAGCAGGTGGGTCACCGTGCCTAGCGTTCCCGATCTTGACCATTTTTGCTTCTGTAGGCTAATTTTTGCTGGCGTTAGGGACGAGTCTCCTCACAGAGCAGAGAGCTATGCGACCATCTTCATCCGGTGCTAGCTCCGCCCCCCAAGAATATAATCTTGAATTCGCGAACATATGATGAATATTCTACAAAATATTTGCGAAATATCGCAAATTTGAATATTGCCCCTGCCGCTCATCACTACTTAGTACATCTGTGTGAGCAGTCCCCCCAGGCAGGTAAAACCCGGACTGGCTCCGGGTGGTCAGGGAACCCACCCAACTCTTCCCTGACCGGCTCCAGGACCCTAAACTGCCTTTCTTTTTTCCAGGAAGCTTCTCGAAACAAAGAAAACCAAACCTTCCTGGAGCCTTTTAACACATGAAGTGCCGGAAACTTGGTGAAATGTACACACCATCCAGCACTTTCTCTGCCAAACATTGTGACACCCTGTCACATACCCCCTCCCTCTGTTAAAACCCGTGGGTACGGACACTTTCCATGAACATACAATGAGTTCGAGAGAGAGCATCAGCATTGGCCTGCAGCTTTCCTGCTCTGTGCTTCACTGAGAAATTATAGTCCTGTAGTGACAGGATCCAGCGAGTCACCCTTGCATTATGACCTTTGGCCCGTGACATCAAGGTAAGAGGGGAGTGATCTGTCACCAACTGAAATCGTCGGCCGAGCAGATAGTATCGCAGAGTCTCCAAAGCCCATTTGATGGCCAAACACTCGTGCTCCATAATACTTTAGTTTTTCTCAGCCGGGGTTAGCTTCCTACTCAAATATATCACTGGGTGTTCTTCTCCATGCACCCACTGTGACAACACGGCCCCTAGGCCCACATTGGAAGCATCTGTTTGAACAACAAAGGTTTTTTTAAAATCAGGAGCGATCAAAACTGGCCTACTGCATAACACCTCCTTGAGTTTAAAGAACGCAACCTCAGCATCTTTGTTCCAAGAAATTCCCCCCAAGCTTTTGCCTTTTGATTAGGTCTGCAAGTGGAGCAGCTATGGTGGCAAAATCTGGAATAAACCTCTGGTAATACCCTACCATGCCCAGAAATGTCCTCACCTGTTTTTTTTTGTGCAAGGTTGAGGCCACTCCTTAATTGCCTGTACCTTTTGAGCCTGAGGCTTGATGAGGCCTTTACCAATAATGTACCCTAGGTATCATGCCTCTTCAAGGCCCAGGGCACATTTCTTGGGATTGCCCGTCAGATCAGCCTGCCGAATTGAGTTTACCACAGCTTGGACCTTGGGAAGATGACTTTCCCAATCCGAGCTGAATATCACCACATTGTCAAGGTACGCAGAAGCGAAGTGCCAGATGTGGCCTGAGGACTTCGTCCATCAACCTCTGAAAGGTGGCAGGGGCCCCATGAAGCCCAAATGGCATTCTCACATACTGGAACAGGCCCTGTGGAGTAGAAAACACTGTCTTTTCCCTAGCCATTGAAGTAAGTGGAATCTGCCAATAACCTCTGGTTAGATCTAGGGTGGTGATGTACCTGGCTGGACCTAACCGACCTAACCTTTCTATCAACTCATCCACCCGTGGCATGGGATAAGCGTCAAACTTTGAGATCTCATTTAATTTGCGAAAGTCGTTGCAAAACCGCAAGGATCCATCCGGTTTTCCTACCAACACCACAGGGCTACTCCAATCACTATGGGATGGTTCAATAACACCCAGCTCCAACAGTCTCTGGATCTCACCGGCTACTGTCTGTCTGCGGGCTTCAGGAATGCGATATGGCTTCAGGCGAACCCGAGCTTGTGGATCTGTAACAATATTATGCTTAATTACATGAGTGCAACCTGGCCACTCTGAAAACACATCAGCATTCCTAAGGAGGAATTCTTTTACCTATTGGGCTTGTGCCGTTGACAGAGTCTCCGAGACCTTCACCTCAGTAACTCCCCCCTGAAGTGTAGGATTGAGACGCTCAGCCGCCATAGAAACTAAAGGTTCCTTCCAGGCCTTTATTAAACAACTATGGTGGTGGCTCACTCCTAATTACCTATGGTATGGTGCTACCAACCCAAAAGGAGAGGACACCCTACCTCTCAAGAATAAATTGGGAAATAAAGAAGTGTGTTGGGCGAGCACTCTAACATAAAGCACACATTTATTCAGGTAAAATGTCAATCAAGGTAAAACAAATACATAAAATGAATAAAAATACATCAATAACCACAATGAGGACTGATGAAACGCCATACACCTGTCGAAATTACTCGCATGGCCATGCAGACACTATAACATCTGGAAGATTGAATATTCAAATCTTTGAATCGACATAGTAGAGACGTCATTACCGGACGAAAGAGAAAGTCACGTGAGTACGATCTCGCGAGAATTGGTAAACGCGGCTATCGAGGAATGTGACGTGAGACGCCGGAGTCTCCTGCATCATCCGCTCCCCGACAAACACCGCGGACACACGTGGACTATCCCTGGAAGGAGGAGGTAAGCGGCCGATAAGCCGAGAATACCATTATTCATGTTTCGATTGAATACTATCCTCATCCTGACCAAAAAATCAACGGACTGAACTTGAACTGCATTGATTATCCCTATAAGGAATATCAGGACTTAATTGTTCTATATAAATAACATCACTTTACAAACTGAGTGAGATTACCATCTGTGGACTGCAGACAAATTTTTCCAGCGCCACAAAGGCACCTATAAAACTAAAGAAACAACATCCCTGCTGAAAAAGCCAAGGACATAATATAGGGCCCTATTAGGAATCTTTAGCGCCATGAGTACCATATGGTAGAATAGCCCCTTGTGCACAGTTCTAATAATCATCAGTCCTCATTGTGGTTATTGATGTATTTTTATTCATTTTATGTATTTGTTTTACCTTGATTGACATTTTACCTGAATAAATGTGTGCTTTATGTTAGAGTGCTCGCCCAACACACTTCTTTATTTCCCACTTTATTAAATTGACATGATAGATTTGCATTTGCACTTTATAATTCACATCCCCTATTTTCTCTACAACCTCATAGGGCCCTTGCCATTTTGCCAGGAATTTACTTTCCGCGGTGGGAACCAGAACCAGGACCCGGTCACCCGGCTGAAAAACCCTGAGTCTGGTTCCCCGATTGTATATGCGACTTTGGGCCTCTTGAGCCTGTCTCATATGCCCTTGTATTATGGGCATTACAGCTGTGATGCGGTCCTGTATCTGTAGAACATGTTCCACCACGGAGCGGTGGGGAAAGGGCTCCTCTTCCCACAACTCCTTTGCAATATCCAAAAGCACCGGGGGGTGTCGCCCATACAAAAGCTCAAACGGGGAAAACCCAGTAGACGACTGAGGCACCTCACGAACAGCAAACATCAAGTAGGGGAGCAGGCAATCCCAATCTCTCTCGTCTGCCTCAACAACACTTTTTAACATTCTCTTAAGGGTTTTGTTGAAGCGCTCCACCAACCCATCAGTTTGAGGGTGATAGACTGATGTCCTTAACTGTTTTATACCCAGCAGCTTACACAAACCTTTCATTACGTTGGACATAAAAGGTGTTCCTTGATCCGTCAGGATCTCTTTGGGAATGCCTGTTCTAGCAAACATATGAAACAGCTCCCGGGCAATTGTTTTAGCTGATGTGTTCTGCAGAGGAACCGCCTCTGGATACCTAGTGGCATAGTCTAAAACCACAAGAATGTATTGATGTCCCTTTGCAGACTTCACCAGGGGCCCCATCAAATCCATCGCAATCCGGTGAAAATGTACCTCAATGTTGGGTAACGGTACCAAGGGTCCCCGGTAATGAGGTGCAGGGGACATCAACTGACATTCTGGGCAAGACGCACAGAATCGTTTGATTTGTGCAAACACTCTAGGCCAAAAAAAACTCTGGAGTACCCATTACTGAGTTTTCTCAGCTGCCAGGTGTCCTCCCATGGGGTTTTTATGAGCCAGGTCAAGTACCACTTTCTTGTGCAATTTGTGAAAAACTAGTTGCTCTACGACTTCACCCCTTATATTATCAACATGATAAAGAAGATCGTGGTTGAGAGCAAAGTGAGGATACACCTTCTCCAATCCAGTACTGTGGGCAGCCCCATTATTAACAGTTGGGATGTGCCAAAGTTATCTTGAAAACAGTTTATTTCTGGCATAGGTAACTCTTCCCCAGACTCTTGAGATCTCTCAGGTTCCCCCAGTAGCACAGAGAAGGGGAACTGGTCAGGCTCAACTGGGGCCAGTCTACCTGCTGAGACTTCAGAACCGGAATCCCCAAAGTCAGGCAGACTAGCCGGAGTTTCATCCCCCACACTTAGGGAAATTCGAGGTAGAAACTCGACCATCCACAGGTCCCAGAACAAAGTAAAGTCCCGTCCTAGTATGACACTATGCATCAGGGATTTAGATACTCCAACCTCATAGAACGTCACACCAAACTGAGTCTCAATGGGGACCACCGCTGTACCATAACTCTTTGCATCACCATGTATGCACAAAACACGCATGCACAGTTTTTTCAGCTAGTCTGGAGCTACCAGGTCTGAATGTACAAGCGTAACGAGGCTCCCAGAATCCAGCAAGGCCTGGACACTCCTTCCACCCACTTTGACCTGTGCCATGTGAGCCAGCGCAGATGTCATACACGCTGGATGAGCGAAGAAGGAAAGGCGCCGAGCTGCTCCACACTCCATAGGTTCTGGGACGACAGGACATTTGGCAGCCACATGCCCCCGGGCTTTGCACCTTCAGCACTGGACACCTCTTTCAGCAGCCTAGTATCCGAGTTGGTCTTCACCCACATTTTCAAACCAGCATCAGCATTTAAGGTTGCGGCGCCTCTCCCCGCCACTGCGGGCAGACGCCGCTTTACAGGCAAGTTCTCGGGGTCAGACCCCCCTGCCAAAAATCCCTCTGCCGCCAGGTAGCGTTCAACCATCTCAACTAACTCATTGGCAGACTTTGGATCAGCGTGACTGACCCATTTTCTTAACTCATACGGCAGAGCTCCTAGGCTTGCAGCTTCTCAAACAGACTGCCCGCACTCCCAGAGAGAGAGCTCCTGTGTCAGGCCTGCTGACCTAATTAGTACATCTGTGTGAGCAGTCCCCCCAGACAGGTAAAACCCGAACTG
The DNA here is from genome assembly GCF_905171765.1 of Bufo bufo. NCBI lineage: Eukaryota > Metazoa > Chordata > Amphibia > Anura > Bufonidae > Bufo > Bufo bufo. The sequence continues at coordinate 152,031,955 of NC_053391.1, read as the reverse complement.
GCTCTGGGTGGTCAGGGAACCCACCCAACTCTTCCCTGACCGGCTCCAGGACCCTAAACTGGCTTTCTTTTTTCCAGGAAGCTTCTCGAAACAAAGAAAACCAAACCTTCCTGGAGCCTTTTAACACATGAAGTGTCGAAAACTTGGTGCAATGTACACACCATCCAGCACTTTCTCTGCCAAACATTGTGACACCCTGCCACACTACTTATGGGGAATGTTGACTGATAACTATTTTATGAGGTATTGTATAAAATAGAGACAGCACTCTGAGATGGCACTACTGTTTCACCTCTTCTGGCATCACGCAAAGGAGCATCACTATCCCGTATTAAAGGCCCTCTGATGTTTACAAAAGGTGCTCAGCCTCCCAGGCAAAAAGAGTCCATAAACATGTACAACATAGATCAGAAATGAGAGGCAGCACTCACCAACATCTTCCGAAAACTTCTCCTTTATTGTATCCATGATAAAACATGCGCTACATGGCGGGGAATGAGGGCGGATGGCTTATAACATCCATAGGCACAGTGGGAAAATTCAATTACTTTGGGAAAAAGATGCCCATGGTTGATAGAGCATGTTAGGATGGTACATGGGGGTGATGTAAATGTACTTAGCTTCTCAGGGATAGAACTTATCCCTTGCCCTCCTCAGGTAGGTGATAGGCACAGTATTCTCCTATGTAGTAGAGCAAGGTGGATTATCTTCTCAGGAGCGATGGGCCCACTGGGCCTAAATGAGAAAAATGACTTGAGTGTATTTATATGATACCAGAATATGTACTTTTTTGCTGATTTCCTTTTGTAGTGGTATTTATGTATGTTGTATATAAAAGTTGCCCTCTGGGAGCATCCATAGTTGCCATGGCGAATCCTATAACGGAGCAGGAGAACGGAAAGGCTGAACGCTGATGTGAACTAAGCCACATCGTACTTAAATGTGTTATCAAGTTATAAACCACCTGTTAGATTGCTAAATCATGTGCCTAAATTTTGGTGCATCTAAATTCACGTCCTTTCTCCCCCCTCTTTTTGGCTGAGATAAAAAAATCAACAACAGTTAATAAATATGGTGCATGGCCTGTGCATTATAATTCTGACTCAGTCTGAGACAGAATTCTGGCACATTTGCAATAGTAAATGTACCCCATTGTGTAGAATATGCTGATATTCATGGAATGTAGAACTATACAATACATATCAAGTCAGGTATTGTGTTCAAATAACTGTACTTACAGTACTGTTCTAAGAAAGTGCTATACTACTGACCAACATAGGCACAACCATTCATAAACACCAGTTATTATAACATCAGTGATTTAGAATTTCTGACATTCTATATTTCAGATGAATCATTAGATAATTCTGTAGATTTGGTGTGAGGTGAACCATCTTGTGCAATATCTATTATAAGAACATTTTACGTACTGTGAATATTGTATCCTAGAAACACAGGTTCTCTTCGAATTAAGCAAGCTCGCTGTGTCGACATTCACTGATGGATTCATACTTGCAGGAGCTTTACACTACAATACACTTCAATTTATTTACAGTATATACCCAGTAACCTTTTAAAACTCATTTACATTTGAGAATTTGTCACTTTTTTAATATACATGAATCACATTACTATGAATTTACCAACTATATTAGTTACAGCTTGTCACCCTAATGCATCATCATGATACATATTCTAACTGTAATCTATTCTGTATACAGTATACTGATGGCATGCACTAACTACTAATACTATGTTCATATGACAGGCAGCTATAGCTAAACCCTAATTTTGTATTGCTTTCAACAGCAAGCTAGTTTTAAATACGTTAAATATTTTTTTTAAATACGTCTATTAATCTCTAAAAAACTTTTTCAAGTTTATTCAAATGTTTAACATAACTTGATATACTTTTTGCACTGACTGCACCGCTTACCATTGTTGTCATTGCACATTGATGACAGGTTTTCTGGTACCATGTGACATCTGTAAACTGGCCATAGTGGTGAGCTGGCCATCAGCTTTCGCAAATCAGGATGGACAGACATGTGTAATAGGCACTATAATCCCAAGCAAGAAAATGTTGTCATTCTGAGCTTGTATATTGATGTGGAAGAATGCCTCTGCCAAGGGTAAAGCAAGGAAAGACAGCTTAGATACACAAACAATACAGTAAAACACATCAGAAAATGGATAGGAACTGTCTGAATAACTAGGTATATTCATTAGAGATGAGCAAAGTTCTTGAAAATTTTATTCGCAATTTTACCAAAAAATGTATTTTTCCACAAAGCACATTTCTTTGCATTCAGCGGGCACAATGACGGGGAAAGGTGATTGCATTGCCACCCGTCACTGAACCCCTCAGATGCACATTGTGGCTTTCAGGGGTTAATCTGTGAAAAAAAATATACTCACCTCATTCATTTGATAGTATAGAGGCCGCTGTGGCCCTCTTGATTCAAGATCCAGTGCAAAATCTAGCATGGTATCTGATGATGTCATCACGCCGCCCAACGTTGTGACATCATATGTCACTGCGTACGATTTCACGCTGGAACTTCGATCAAGATGGCTGCAGAGCCCTCTACACGATCAAATGGATGAGGTCATTTTGATTTCCCCCTTCCATTTCTGGAAAAATTGTTACTACGAAGCACAAGGAAATTCACTTTGCGGCAAATCTAATTTTTCCTGCATTTCGGATCGAAGTCCATTTTGGATACTTCGATTCGCTCAACACTAATACTCATACCCAGTGCATTGCCATTTCTCCATTAAACATCCTGTTTGCTGACCCCATGAACATTGTGGTCAGCAGATTGAAATAATGGTCAGAATTGTTCCACATTTCTATTGGTGTACTATCTTGTCTAGCATTCAGTGTACTGTCAAAGGGACTATTCGGTGCAGCAGGTGGTGTCACACAGAAGTGGACAAAATTGTTCTCCACAAGTATAGAACACATACAATTAAATCAGGCATAGACTCATTAATAGATGCCAATGAATATATATGCCATTGCTGACAGTGGCTATCTATCACCAGCCCAATGATGTCCCTGCTGCTGTCTGTCCATCATATTCCATACTGTTCTGCTGTGCTTACACAATCATTTCTCTTCTGCCTTGTCTGTGTATTCACACTGTGTTGCTGCCAATGCTACTGCCACTGCTACTACCCATACATAGCTTCACATCTTCTGCCTTGTCTGTCAGTTTCCATACTGTACTACTGCAATTGCTACTACTGCCACTACCACTACCCCTGCACAGCCACACATCTCCTCCTTTGTCTGTCAGACTAAATACTACTGCTGCTGCTCATAAAAAAGAAACATTTTGGGCTGCTTAATCAGAACAAGCCATTGCTTTTTCTTTTTTTTGACAATTCTATTTTTATTATTTTCATAAATACAAAAATGTTACAGCAACAAGAATATAGTAACATATACATATGACAGCAAATTTTCCATATGAGCCCCAAGGGGTCTGAGACAAAACAGAAAACCAAAAGGGAAGACTGCTCCCCATGAGGCCCTGGAGGAGTATATAAAATAATCTTTTTCGTTAATGATAGTTTACGTTAACTATAGTGCACGTTTCAGGATGGAACATTTCTTTAATGAACGCTTCCTGAAAGCTTCTGGAATGCGCGGGAAATAGTCCCATAAAACCTGAGCGACCTCAACCCCTCCTCATGCATCTGACAGATAGGATTGTACTTCTACTCCAGTGGAGAAGGTAAGCCAAGGTGTCCAGACCTTGCGATACCTGGTGTGAGACTTGAATGTGGCGGAGATGAGCTCCTCAATTATGGTGACCTGCACAACCCTGAGAATTCAAATAGAAATAGAGGGAGCGGTCAGCTGTTTCTAGTACAAAGGAATCATAGCCTTCACAGTCAGCAACATTTGTTTCCAGAGAGAGTGGTTAAATTGTGAGATTGAGGTGGGGATGATATTCAAGACCAGCATCTTAAGATCTACCGTCAGGGAATCAGGGCATACCTTAATCAATATTTCTCCCACAGTATACCAGAATGGTCAAATTGTCTAGCAATCCCATCATATATGTGTGCATGTTACAACATCTGATAAGCACCTCAAGCAGGTGGGTGGAGGCGAGGGGTACATGGCATGTAGTGCAACTGGGGTTTTATACCATCTACTCACTAGTTTATAAGAGGTCTCCTAAAGTGTGATACATCTAGAGGGACCACAGTATTTAGTATAGATCTCCTTAATCTCTTCATTGGTCAGTGTAACTAGTGATGGATGAACATCAAATGTTTGCGAACAGCAAGTTTGCGGCGGGCCCCATTCACTTTAATGGCAGGCGAACCTGAAAAACCTTCAGCTCATATTTGCAGCCACCAAATGCTTAGTAGAAGTGCAAAAATAGTCCCACAACATGGACAGTGACATACCAGAGGGGAATCAATGACAGAAATTTGAACAAAAAAATATGTGTCTTAATCAGGGGACATTTTTATGCGTCTTATAGGGAAATTCTCTTAAATGTGCCCTGTCGGAGCCTAGAAACATTTTATTTTAGGCCATGGGAGTACGGGCCTTAAAAATAAGGCATTAACCTGACATAAAAGAAATTCTGTTTATGTGGCTCGAGGTACATTATGCGGTTAATGGATACAAATTTTACTGTAGGCCACTGGACTCCAGGCCCCAAACATTAGGCATTTACCGGACAGTACAAATACAGTATCAATTTTACTGCAGGCCAGTACAAATACGGGTCAAATAAATATGCTTAAAAGAACAAAAAATATTACATCGGATTAAAAACATGGCTAAAGAAATCCCCCCTCTTGAAAAAAAACCCTAATGATAATAGTTGAAATTCAATAACACGTGGTCGTCACTGGTGTTGAATTCCTCCGAAGACGCAACAATTATTCATTCAGCGTACAGAAAAGAACAAGTAAGTACGTGGCTGGAGGTAGATTACACTGTCATTGGATATCAATTTTACAGCAGGCCAGTGGACTACAGGCCCCCTAAATTATGCATTCAGCGTACAGAAAAGAACAAATAAGTATGTGGCTGGAGGTCTATTTGACGGTCAATGGATATCAATTTTACTGAAGGCCAGAACGAATACAGGTCAAATACATAAGTTTAAAAGAACTAACAAAACCCCCCCTCTTGAAAAAGCCCTAATGATAATATTTGAAACACGCGGGCGCCACAGGTGTTGAATTCCTCCGAGGCACAAAACATTAAGCATTCAATGGACAGAAAAGGACTTTTATGCCCCTGGATTTACCTAATTAATGCAATGCACTCTACAGAAAGAAGGCATAAGGTACGATGACATTGATGGTGCCCTGGCTGCGACTGACCATTAAATTGCCACAGAAGTCTGCATTTGTCGTGCATGAGCAGCCACTGGCACGGTGAAAAAAAAACAAGCTCCACAGAACCTGTCCTGCCCCAGAGTTCGTACAAGTAGTCATTAACTGCACGTTTCTGCTGGAGCAGCCTACCAAGCATATACAAGGTGGATTTCCAAAAAATCAGGCAGTTCCAAATTAGACGTCTGATGGGCAGGTGGGCACGACTAAGTTCAGGACGTGTGCCATGCATGTCACGTGTGTCATTTTGCCCAGTTTCAGCACGCTTAGCTAATTGGCACCGTTGTCGCACACCACTTTACCAACTGTAAAATTGAGCGGGGTTAGCGACTGATCGGCCTGTGGCCGCAAAGCTGAAAGGAGTACAGGACAGGTGTGGCTCTTGGCTTCTAGGCACAACAGTCGCAGCACAGCATGGCAACGTCTCACCTAACACGTCGAATAGGTTCTGAGGAGCTTGGGGGGCGCAGTGGAAGAGGCGGTAGCAGTGGAAAAGGAGGAGTCAGCTGAGGAGGAGACAGAGTATGGAGTAGGAGGAGGAGAAGAAGAGGCAGGCAGGCCTGCATGCAATCTGTGGCAGTAACACCAAATCCACACGGGTGCCACGGGTTGCATGCTTGACGGCCGTCAGAAGATTCACCCAGTGGGCAGTAAAAGTTATGTACCTTCCCTGCCCGTGTTTACTAGACCACATGTCTGTGGTCAGATGTATCTTGGCATTGACATTGCGTTCCAGAGATAAATTCACTTGCCGCTGAACATGGCCATATAGTTCAGGGATGCCCTTCTGGGAGAAATATCCATTGCAGTGTCCCCTTCGAGGACCTTCCATTGCAGTGTGCCAATAGCCACAAATTTTCTAAAGGCCTCCGAGTCCACCAGTTTATATGGCAGTAGTTGGCGGGCTAGCAGTTCCAACAAGCCAGCGGTCAGCCGTTGGGCAAGAGGGTTATCCGGCGTCATCATCTTTTTACGCTCGAACATTTTGGCCACGGAAGCCTGCCTTTTTCCAGATGAACGCGGCGACGGTGCGGTGGAAGGTGGAGTGGAGGACAAATTGGAGGCGAGAGGAGAAGGAGACGGAGAAGGAGAAGAGGCAGGACATGGAGCGCTAGTAGTGTGGCTTTGTGGGTTCTGTAGGTGTTGCTCCCACTGTGCTCGGTGATGGGAGGCCAGGTGCCTTCTTAAGGCGGTCGCCCCTAGGTGAGTATTGGGCTTACTGTAACTTATGTGTTGAAAGCACAGGCTGCAGATAGCAACTAGAGATGTTGCGAACATAAAAATTTTCGTTCGCGAACGGCGAACGCGAGTTTCCGCAAATGTTCGCCAGTGGGCGAACCGCCATAGACTTCAATAGGTAGGCGAATTTTAAAACCCACAGGGACTCTTTCTGGCCACAATAGTGATGGAAAAGTTGTTTCAAGGGGACTAACACCTGGACTATGGCATGCCGGAGGGGGATCCATGGCAAAACTCCCATGGAAAATTACGTAGTTGACGCAGATTCGGGTTTTAATCCATAAAGGGCATAAATCACCTAACATTCCTAAATTGTTTGGAATAACGTGCTTTAAAACATCCAGTGTGTGTATACGATCAGGTATGATGTTGTATCGATCAGGTAGTGTAAGGGTTATGCCCCCGCTTCACAGTGATAGACCAAACTCTGACAGACCAAACTCCCCATTTAACGCACTGCAAACAACCGCAAACAGTCCATTTGCACAACCGCAAAATCCCCATTTGCACAAGGTTGGATACCAAGCTAGCCATGTCCCGTTCCTTGTCCTCACTGACGTCATTGAAGGTCTCTTCCTCCACCCAGCCACGTACAACACCAAGGGTCCCCGAAAGGTGACAACAAGCCCCCTGGGATGCCTGATGTGGTTGGTCTTCCACCTCCTCAAAGCTACCTTCCTCCTCTGACTCCTCTTCTTCAGACTCCTCTCTCTGCGTTGCTGCAGGTCCAGCAATCAACAACGACAAGACTGCTTCTGGTGGTGATGGTGACCACAACTCTTCCTCTTCATGCTCATCCAGCACTCTTCGCAGGGCACGCTCCAGAAAAAACGCATATGGGATGAGGTCGATGATGTTGCCTTGGGTTTGACTGACCAGGTTTGTCACCTCCGCAAAAGGACGCATGAGCCTACAGCCATTGTGCATGAGCGTTCAGTAACGCGGCCAAAAAATACCCAGCTCCGCAGAGGCTGTCCTCTTTTTTTTTATCCCAAAAATCTGTTCTTACCAATTTAATCTCTGTTTTGTCCCCTATCAGGGGCCGGTGTATGGAATAGATTTTAGGAACCGAGAGATGGAAAAAGATGGTTGGTCGGTCCTCTTCCTTCCAATTTGCGGCACTGCGCTTGAGCCGTGCAATGTACTGTGCCACCCTATATGAGTGGTGGGCAGTGGGAACAGTACAGTCTGTGGGCCTGACACACACTGGCAGGCAACTGCAATTATATTACAGAGAAAAAATTAAATGCCTTTATCTGCAAGGTGTTGTGCCACCCTATATGAGTGGTGGCAGTGGGCACAGTACAGTCTGTGGGCCTGACACACACTGGCAGGCAACTGCAATTATATTACAGAGAAAAAATTAAATGATTTTTTTATCTTCAAGGTGCTGGGCCACCCTATATAAGTGGTGGGCAGTGGGCACAGTACAGTCTGTGGGCCTGGCACTCACTGGCAGGCAACTGCAATTATATTACAGAGGAAAAATTCAATGACTTTTTTTTATCTGCAAGGTGCTGTGCCGCCCTATATGAGTGGTGTGCAGTGGGCACAGTACAGTCTGTGGGCCTGACACTCACTGGCAGGCAACTGCAATTATATTACAGAGGAAAAATGAAATGACTTTTTTAATCTGCAAGGTGCTGTGCCACCCTATATGAGTGGTGGGCAGTGGGCACAGTACAGTCTGTGGGCCTGACACTCACTGGCAGGCAACTGCAATTATATTACAGAGAAAAAATTTCATGACTTTTATCTGCAAGGTACTGTGCCACCCGATATGAGTGGTGGGCACTGGCAGTGGGCACAGTACAGTCTGTGGGCCTGACACACGCTGGCAGGCAACTGCAATTATATTAAAGGGTAAAAGTTAAATGACTTTTTTATCTGCAAGGTACTGTGCCACCCGATATGAGTGGTGTGCACACAGTGCAGTCTGTGGGCCTGTGGCCTCTCACACACGGGCAGGCAACTGCAATATATATATATATAAAAAAAATAATAGCAGACTGATGTACCAGCCGTAAAAAGGGCTTTTTGGGGTGCTGTCAGGGCGCTGTCCTTACAGCAGATGAGTCTTTGAGGACTGGAGTGGACACTGAACACTGGCCTAGCTAACGATTTCCCTATTAATTCAGCAGCAGCCGCATTCTCCCTGCTCTAACTAACACTGCAGCGTCAGAATGAATCTAAGATGGATGCTGTCCTTGCTTTTTGATAGGAGGTGGGAGGGTCTGGGAGGGAGGGTATGCTGATTGGCTGGAATGTGTCTGCTGACTGTGAGATACAGGGTCAAAGTTTGCTCAATGATGACGTATAGGGGGCGGATCGAACATAGCATATGTTCGCCCGCCGCGGCGAACGCGAACAATCGATGTTCGCCGGGAACTGTTCGCCGGTGAATTGTTCGGGACATCTCTAATGGCAACACTATTGTCAACAGCGGACACGTTTAAAAAAGCCCACACTGCGGAGCCATGTGCCAGAGTCCTGGGAGCGCCAGATGTGACCGTGCATGGTGGATGGCTCGCTCCAGATACATTTGCAGTCTGCTTTTTGCCTCCTGTGCACTGAGAGTACTGCATGCTTCTGCTCCTTCTCCTCCCCATCTGCTGCTCTGTCTCTCCCTCTGAACTCCCCTCCTCTTCCCCTCTTGTGGGCACTCACTTGATGTCCATAGACATGTCATCATTGTCACCTTCACCACCAGGGACATTAGAGATCTCGGAGTAGGCAGCAACAGCGGGGATCACCCTCCTTGGGCTGATCTGGGTACTGTCGTCAGACTGCTGGTTGGCAACCGTTGATACCTTCTCTCTGAATCGATGCCAAGAATGGCTGCGCATCTGTAAGGTCTTGGAATGGATGGCAAAATAATTCCTCTGACTCAAGCGGAGGGGATATAGTAGTGGTGGTGGTGTCTTTGGTGGTGCACACAGCAGAGAGTGAAGAGGGTGCAGATAGAGAGGATGAGGAGGGTGCAGAAGCGGAAGGCTGAGTGAGCCACTCAACCAAGTTTGGTGCATCCTTTGACATAATTGCACGCACCTTCTGCAACTTCCCACTTAGGCTCCATCCTGGTGCACCTGCCCGACCCCTACCACCCCTGTAGAATCGCCTGCCTCTTCCTCTGCCTGTCATTTTCAAAATGACCCTGTGACAAAGGTCCCTAGAGAAGAGCAGTATTTGTGGAAGAAGGTATATCACACCCCTGCCTCAATCAGTTTTTTTGGGGGGCAACTGGTATATTACACCAGTAGAAATTATCTGTTCCAATAGCATTTGTCACTCTGTGTAGCTGCAGTAACGCAGCAAAATCGCAAACAAATGCTGCACTGCCTAAATGCACTATATAGAAAGTATATTATTGATATATCACACCCCTGCTTCAATCAGTTTTTTGAGGGGCAACTGGTATATTACACCCCTGCTTCAATCAGTTTTTTTAGGGGCAACTGGAATATCACACCACTTGAAATTATTTGTTCCAATAGCGTTTTTCACTCTGTGTAGCTGCGGTAACGCAGCAAAACCGCAAACAAATGCTGCACTACCCAAATGCACTATATAGAAAGTATATTATTTGTATATAACACCCCTGCTTCAATCACTTTTTTGGGGGGGCAACTGGTATATCACACCAGTAGAAATTATTTGTTCCAATAGCGTTTGTCACTCTATGTAGCTTAGGTAACGCAGCCAAACCGCAAACAAATGCTGCACTACCTAAATGCACTATATAAAAAGTATATTATTGGTCTATAACACCCCTGCTTCAATCAGTGTTTTTGGGGGGAACTGGTATATCACACCAGTAGAAATTATTTGTTTCAATAGCGTTTGTCACTCTGTTTTGCTGCGCTAACGCAGCAAAACTGCAAACAAATGCTGCACTACCCAAATGCACTATATAGAAAGTAGAATTTTGGTATACAACACCCTTGCTTCAATCAGTGTTTTTGGGGGGGCAACTGGTATATCACACCAGTAGAAATTATTTGTTCCGATAGCGTTTGTCACTCTGTGTAGCTGCGGTAACGCAGCAAAACGGCAAACAAATGCTGCACTACCCAAATGCACTATATGGAAAGCATATTATTGGTATATAACACCCCTGCTTCAATCAGATTTTTTGGTGGGCAACTGGTATATCACACCAGTAGAAATTATTGGTTCCGATCGCGTTTGTCACTCGGTTTTGCTGCGGTAACGCAGCAAAACCGCAAACAAATGCTGCACTGCCCAAATGCACTTTATGGAAGGCATATTATTAGTATATAACACCCTTGCTTCAATCAGATTTTTTCGTGGGCAACTGGTATATCACACCAGTAGAAATTATTTGCTTCAATAGCATTTGTCACTCTGTGTAGCTGCGGTAACGCAGCAAAACCCGCGAGCAAATGCTGCACTACCCAAATGCACTATATAGAAAGTATATTATTGGTATATAACACCCCTGCTTCAATCACTTTTTTGGGGGGGCAACTGGTATATCACACCAGTAGAAATTATTTGTTCCAATAGCGTTTGTCACTCTCTGTAGCTTAGGTAACGCAGCCAAACCGCAAACAAATGCTGCACTACCTAAATGCACTATATAAAAAGTATATTATTGGTCTATAACACCCCTGCTTCAATCAGTGTTTTTGGGGGGAACTGGTATATCACACCAGTAGAAATTATTTGTTTCAATAGCGTTTGTCACTCTGTTTTGCTGCGCTAACGCAGCAAAACTGCAAACAAATGCTGCACTACCCAAATGCACTTTATGGAAGGCATATTATTAGTATATAACACCCTTGCTTCAATCAGATTTTTTCGTGGGCAACTGGTATATCACACCAGTAGAAATTATTTGCTTCAATAGCATTTGTCACTCTGTGTAGCTGCGGTAACGCAGCAAAACCCGCGAGCAAATGCTGCACTACCCAAATGCACTATATAGAAAGTATATTATTGGTATATAACACCCCTGCTTCAATCAATTTTTTTGGGGGGGGCAACTGGTATATCACACCAGTAGAAATGATTTGTTCAAATAGCGTTTGGCACTCTGTGTGGCTGCAGTATTGCAGCAGAACCGCACACAACTGCTGCACAATACAAATGCACTATAATATATTTTCTATGTTAGAAAGTATTTTATAAGTATATTACATCCCTCAGTAAGTCACACCTATAACAGTCCTTAAAAGGAATTTTATGGCCCTATTGGCTAGAGTTTGGTGTTCCTAACAGTCTGTCCCTGCTCCACACAGCAACCTCTCCCTACACTGGCAAAAGACTGAAAATGAAATGTCGGCCAGATCGGGTTTATTTATAAGGTAGGGGTATGTCAATGTGCTGAAACGTCTCAATTGGCTGTCCTGTTCCACCTGATGAATGTGTCATGTTTCAAAGTTCTTCACAATGTAAAATAATATGGCACCGGCGGACATCACCATATGTTTGCCCGTTCGGCGAACAGCAAACTAGCAAAGTTCACCGCGAAACGACCGCCGGGCAAGCCGCAAGGCCATCTCTAAGTGTAACATCCAATTACGCTTCCCATGCAATTATATAGGATAGTTTATTGTCTTCTGGTAAGTGCAAAATACAGCTTTGAGATCAATTTTGGGAATGGGGACTGTTGGGCTGCCAGTTGTTCAAACCAAGAGCGGCCTTTGTATAGGTTTCTTTTATTGGGCAAATCTCTAAAGTTGGACATTAAGTGGGAGTGTATGAAGTGATTCACTCCTTTATAGGAGAGTTTAGTTTTCAAAAGAGGTAAGTCAGGGAACACACCCTCCGTCAGTATGTCACCCAGTGCTTGCTTGTTTAATTCCCTTTGTGTTAAGGGCCACACCTTGGCGAATGGATTAGATAATCCCATCAGATCACCCAATCTCATAAGAGGGGATGGGTGGGCCCAAAAGTCAGAGTTCTGTGGCAGTCTCGCCCAAGCTGAGAGTAGATCTTTTGTCAGGATTGAGATCTCTGTGGGTAAGCGCTCACCAAGCCGAGCCCAAATTAACGCCTGTGTGAGGGAGAAACCTGCCACTTCATCTTTAATGCGGACATATTGATGAATATGAGGAAGTTTGTGCCAGTCTAAAACTCTGGAGAGCTGGACTGCACCTTACAGCTTTTCTGCCATTGCTTTTTCTGATACGACCAGATGTGTATAAATATGGGTAGGCACTACCCTCAATAAGCGGCAATTTAATTTTTATTTTTTTATTTTAAAAAGCATAAGAAATCTGACACTGCAGAATGTTTTTCAACAGGTTGTCTGCTATTACTGTCAACAATGCATTTACCCATAGCCACATATGTCACTGTCACTTTAACAGTACTAAGGCTGTAGTTTACTTATACCTGAATCAAATCTTCTGACCGATTTGTTGGAATCAGACCCAAAATGAATTTTTATATGTTTTTTAAATCAAACTATTCCCTGGTTATAAGGGTTGCTAACTTTATTCGAAAGGTTCCTTGGTGATAAGCAATCACAACAATCAGGTGTAATCTACTGGGGAACCCAGTATCAAGTGTATTGAGGAAAACTAATAAGGCTCTTCTCTTTCTTGCTCTTGCTCTCTCATACCCCACAGTCTTTTCAGAAAACATCCTCGAAGACGAGTGTTGTATACTAAATTTCAGGACAATTGGAGCATATTTGATTTGAGTCCAAATTGAATAAAAAAAAAAAATATTGAGAATTGGACCTGAAATAAATTTCAAGAAATTTGCTTGTCTGCTGCTCCTCCTCCTCCTACTACTACTAATTGTTACTACTAATTTTTACCTCTTGTGCTTTTGAGGATAAGTATCCCACTGTAATAATGGCATTATATTTTATGTGTTTTCACATTTATATATTAATTTACCATTTTTATATTATGCGTGATAACACTCCATTAGGTGATATTTGTTTTTCTACCTGCATTCGTTCTTCTTAGATCTAATGTTTTCAACAAAGAGAAAAATACAAAAAATCTATATACGAAAAAGAGAATCATAGTCACATCATAAATTGACACTTTCAGCTATAAACACAAAAAAAAAAAAAAAAGAAAAATGTACCAATCATTTTGTCTCGGAAAGTTGTTTGGAGATTTTTGACAACTTAATAAGAATTTCTAACAGTCTCCCAATATGACTTCATAGGCATTTGGTAATAAAAATCTTCTTTCAACCATGTAATTATTAAAATTATCTCAGATGCTACATTTCCTATTTGATCTTCATTTCATATGCTAATCACCCCATTAAAGTAGGCAATGGAGCAAGGAAATATTTCTGACTTGTCACTGCACAATATTTGACGGCACAGTGCTTAGGAAATTTGGAATGAGAATAAAGTAACATCACACATTTCCTGATAAGATATGTAAGTTTACTTGTCTATCAATATGACTGATCTGCATGGGAACATGATTTCACTACATATTATTTTTCACATATTTTTTTCGTTATACTAACGTAGTCGAAGCCATTAAGTGATATTAGCTGTAAGATACACTGTGAATAAAAAAAAATATTGTTTTTTGATTGTTTTTTTTATAGCTAGAATAGGAGCACCTGCTTGTTTTCACTCGTCTTCTGTTTGTCTGTGTCTTCCCACACTGAAGTAGGAGGGGATAGAAAAGTCTTTGTAACTAACTACTGTAGATCTTTGTTTTTCACAACAGCAGCGTAAGAAAAGTGTATGCTAATCTCGTGGGTGGCAGTCTCCTGTCTATTATTGTGATGATGTGAGCAAAAACAGGGCTGTTTTTGACAAGAATGGAGAGCAGTGGGAAGCCATAGACAGACAAACAGTGAGCCATGCACCCGAGTGGAATAGTTGAACCATATGAGAAAGTTATCAAACTGAAAGCACATACGTTTCCTTCAGTATTATAGTGATTACATTTCTAGTTTTATTTTGCCCTTGCATTTGTAGACATTTTCAACACTGAATTTAGTCAAGACATAAAGATGTCACTTGTCACCAGCATGAAACAATATTCATCTAAAGGTAGGTGATGTCATAGGCAATGATCAGGAGCTGTTTGTCCCTGATAACTGCCTGATGGTCAGAGTTGGTGAGAGCTGAATTTACATGCAGCTATCATCTCTTCACTATGGGGACTGGTAATTGCTATAGAGATTGCTAGTCCTCCGAGAATCATTGTTGTTAGGCAGAAGATCCCTGTTTACACAGGGAGATATGCTGCACAGAAGCAGTGATTTTTGATGCTGGCTGAAAGACACGATCACCCAATGAACAAGCAATTAGGTGATTGTTTGCACCAATTATCAGTAGTAAGTTTTTCTACAAAAGCTCCTCTCTGATAATTGGCAAATTTTTTTGTTCATTTAAAAATGCCTTAAAGGGACTGTTTATCTTCTGGAGGTCTTTTGACATACCCCTCTCTTGACTATACCTGTGGAGTGAAGCATACCTACTTCCCTCCTCCCCACCACCACTGCAGCACTCAGGTCCCCTGCTGTTAAAATCCAGTTTTATTCAGCTGAGCTTTTGACTGGCCACAGCAGTCTCCTGTCCCTCATTGGTCACATTGCAGTACGCCAGTCCTGCAGGGTGAGCGAATGTGAGGTCACAGGGGTCAGTTAGCAGACCGAGGGTTACTCTTGGTACTCACAATTTGTAGAAGACCCTGGGCAGGCGTACAGCAGTGATGGAGAGGCTGGCACATGGATCCTCTGGGGCACTCTCTGTATATAGGGACCAGGCCGGGTGGTAGGTGAGGTGCCCTGGGTGTTGGAAGTTTAGTGTGTCGGTGGCAAGATCCCTTATAGTTCGTGACACCAGTACCGGTAACGGTGGCACACCGATTTGTTGTAGGTATAATTGAGGTACACACAGTTGTAGTGAACCAGAACTCCTTTTTACTGGAAAGTTTAACTATTTACAGGCTTCAGATAAAGTTCCATATGCAGGATAATGGTATCAGGCAGGCTTGACATAAATGGCAGGTAAAATCCTAGCAAGATAACTCAGAGGGAATAAACTCACAGATCAGGCTGTACTTTCTGCAGAATCCTGTCTGATTTTCTCCAAGGCCCGGATGCCTAATAGCTGGCTTTATCCTTGGGAGGGAACCTTCCTCTGGTATGAATCCACTTGCTGCAAATAACCTTCTTCCTTTCAGCTTTCTACTTTGCTGGTTAAAATTAGCACTGCTCTGTACTTTGTAAGATGCAGGATAACTTCCGGAGGGAACCTCTTCTCCTGGGGGCAAGCTAGGAGTCTGGGCAATCTAGCTGCATGTTAGAAGCTGCACTTCAGCTAACACCTGGCTAAAGTCAATACTGGCTTCTGACCACACTCCTCTCTTCTCCTGAACTGGACCTGACTATATATACTAGGGGGTTCCCTAGCTCCCTCTACAGCTTGGGAGGAGATACTACACCCCTAGTAGGCCTGGTACACAGGAAATAAACATGAAAGTATACATTACAATGCAATATAAAATACCATGACCATATTCCACAGGAGGTAGAGAACAATGTGACCCAATTGACCCTTGAGTAGTGCCCACCCTTACGTAGTGGGACACTACAACATCAATTGGTCACATGATACAAGGGGGGCAGGTTGTCACCCAATGGCAAGAAGCAGGTAAGTGCAATTCCCTTTGCAGGTCAGGGCATGAGCAGTGGAGGGTCTGCCAAAAGACTCCCAGAATATAAAAAAACCCTTTAACCTTATTTGTTTTTCCCTTCCTGCTTTCCAAGAGCCATAACTTTTTAAATTTTCCATTCACATAATCAAATGCGGGCTTATTTTTGATAGCACAAGTTTTATTTTTTAATGGCAACATTTAATTTACTATAGTTTTGAGGGTTTGTTTTTATGAAGTTCAGTTTGTACTAAACTGACTATGACAACTTTATTCTGCAGGTCATTACAATTACGGTGATACTAAATTTGCAGTACGTAAATTTTATAACGCAATTTATTTTATTTTTTAATAACCTTCAAAAAATTTTTTAACAGATTCTTAAATCTACTTTTCAACTTCTTTTTGATATTATCATATAATTATGCAAACATACAGATCGCAACTTCCCATTTGTATGTAAGTTCGGGATTACAGTCTTCCTCTATATTTCTCTATAGGTCTATAGTTAAACCAAGGTGCAATCCTTTCCCATCAAACATGGCTTGAGATCAAATTCCACATTTAACCCCTGCCAGTTGTAGTGTGTCCAGTTTGTAGATCCATTCAACTTAACACCGATTTATTTTGGCAATGGGGTCTCCACCTCGCCAGTGTGATTTGACCAGTTCAACCCCAGTGAATGTCAAACCTTTTTCATTTTTTTTATGCTCTTTTAAAATGGATGTGGATTTTTTCATTGTATGTCCCACGTATTGGAGTCCACAAGGGCATTCCAATAAGTAGACGACCCCTTCGTTCTCACATGTAATCTCCCCCTTTATTTTGTAACTCAAGTCCCTTTTATTGGAATGAATTGTTTGTACACTACTTTTCCTATTCTCTTTCAATCTATTTCTACAAGGGAGGCAGAACCCGCACCATGTGAACCGGTTCCCCTACTTTTTTATACTCTCTCCTAGAAGGAAGCTGCACACCAGATGGTTGTTTTCCGATAAATACAAAGATTTGATGTGTGAACTTTACCCACTTCACTGTAGGACCTGCAGCGCAAAAGGCAACATATTGGAGACTTTTATACTGTGTTGCACTGATGGATTACTGACCAAATGCTGACTGAGTGAAGGCGATGCTTCACAGACAGGATCCGTTTTTGGGGGTCATTGTTCTGACGGATCAGAGGAAGGGCGACATAATCAGTGACGTCAACACAAACTTACTGCTGACACCCTCTCCACTGTGTCAGGGGGCTCTACTTGTATAAGCGTTTAATACAACAGGTTCTGTAGACATCACAGTGGAATCAGCTGACGACGGTGTAAAATGAGTGCGCTTCTTCTTGGCGCTAACATTGACCTGTAAGTCTGAGTTCATACTTGAGTTATTCAGTTTTGCCCCCGTGACTGCCCAAATAAGTGAAGTGTGCAGTGATTCTAAGAGTGACGCCTGTCATCTGCGTGTCATACTGACTCACAGTATTGTTTCACTGCCACAGCAGACTCCCTATGCGTGTTACTGCAAGGCACAAGTGTTCTACACCACTATAAAGGCTCTCTGCCGCCAAGAAATAGCAGTTTTTTAAACAAATTTTGCTGCAAATATATTCGGACCGAGCCAAATTTTTTCAAAAAAATTAGGCGGACTGGCAAATAGAATTTTTGAAAAATTTGCTCATCTCTAGTGACCTATAGAAATAAGGTATTGTGTTGTTTATGGTAATTTACATTAACAGTCAATGAAGATATAGTTTTTTTTTTCCATTCCCCCCCGCCCCCAGAAAGAGTTCATAAAAGTTAGAGTTATGTGCACACCAAAAGGGTGCATTAAAAACATTCCTTCTCATGGATACACTGATAGAAAAGGTTATAGCTCTTGGAATGCAGTAGGTCCAACCCACTCTTAGATGGTACTGTAGCTCAGCTCCCTGAGGATAGGTCATTAAAGAAGTTACTGCACAGGGATAATTAATACTGCATCATAAGACAATTAGTATGCGCACAGTGATGTCACAGTATAGAAAATAATAAACACTTGCATTTTGGTTGCATGGTTGCATTTGCACAACCATGTAATCTTAATTCCTATTTAAATTATTATGGATATTCATTTTTCTGAGTATCTAGTCTGATATCATCAACTTCAATACATTCCTAATGTATCAAACATTCCTTTTCCTGCCAGTATCATGATTTACGTTTGATAAAGTTTTATCTTCTCTGAATTTCTTTGCTAAGACTAAGCTTAAGGCCTATTGCACACGACCGTATGTCTTTTTCAGTGTTTTGCGGTCCGTTTTAAACGGATCCGTTGTTCCGTTTTTTGTTTCCGTTGTGTTTCCGTTTCCGTTCCGTTTTTCCGTTCCGTTTTTCCGTATGGCAAATACAGTATACAGTAATTTCATAGAAAAAATTGGGCTGGGCATAACATTTTCAATAGATGGATCCGCAAAAAACGGAACGGATACGGAAGACATACGGATGCACTTCCGTATGCATTCCGTTTTTTTGCGGACCCATAGACTTTAATGGAGCCACGGAACGTGATTTGCGGCCAAATATAGGACATGTTCTATGTTAAAACGGAACGGAAAAACGGAAAAACGGAAACGGAATGCATACGGAGTACATTCCGTTTTTTTTGCGGACCCATTGAAATCAATGGTTCCGTATACGGACCGTATACGGACCGCAAAAAACGGCCAGTAAACGGGAAAAAAAAACGGCCGTGTGAAAGAAGCCTAAGTGTTGTATAGCATATGGTGGCTTCAGACACTGAAATTTGCACATAGGCAAGGAAAAAGGCTTTTTGAAGCCATGGGAATATAGCATATATGTTCCATTCTGAACACAGCTCTGACTTAGTGAAGCAAAATGGACTTCTATAAAGCAAGAGATCAACAAACGCTTTCCAAGAAACAGGGATTAAAGCAGACTTGGATTAAAGTAAATGAATCTGTCAAATTCAGCACAGAGAATTGATTATTAGACTAGCTGGAGAGCAAACACTTTCTGTCCTGCAAGGATCAGGCAACTTTAACTCAGCTTTGCTTCACTTTTCTACTGATAACTATAAGAAGACTGACAAATTATTCTCAAGAAAAATATTCAGTGCTATAAAAAGCACATTACACAATCTGTTGCTTTGTAGTAATTATGTGAACTACTCATAATTTCTATCGAAATGAAATTTGTGCATTCATCTAAACCTTCTAATATGGCCAACTATTTTTACATTGCATACAGAAAAGAAATGACTCATAAATTAAAGTGAATAAATATATTTACTGTCATTGAATATAGGGTAAAACAGACAAATCACATATAGAGTAATAAAAAGTAAGTAATCATCATTGGCCTACACATACAATATAGATACAATATAGAGGGGGGGGGGGGGGGGTGACTCTGAGTCCGCCATGTCGTAGCACATGCCCTGCAACCCCAGGGTGTTACAACAGATGATATCAATTCATCCTACCTGGATGATTTCTTCAATTGAGTGCCCAATAAATCTCTGTGTGTGGCAGGTTTATACTTTTCAGCCACTCCTCCAGTATGCAGCACGCATGTCTCTGAGATAACCACTCAGGAATTTGGCTTTCTCAGTACAATAGGGGTTGGGGGTTTATGTATGTTATCTAACTATAATTACACAGAGTATAGAATTTTATTAGTTATGAGCGGATCAGTGGATGTTCAGGTTTGACGGGTTCGGCTGAACTTTGTTTCAATGTTTGGTTTGGGTTCCGAACTTGACCCCGAACACTGAACCTCATTGAAGTCAATGGGAAACCAAACTTTGGGGCTGAAAAATGTCCGTAAAAAGTAATAGAAATGGCTAGAGGGCTGCAAAAGGATCCAAATGGGGGTAAAAGCAGTACAATGCCCTGCAAACAAATGTGGATAAGGAAATGACTTAAAATAACATAAAATACATAAAAATAAAAAATAATAATCTTGAACCAGGAGGCAGAGGTCCAAGTAGAGTAGGAATGTGAGGCGGCTGTATAGGTGGAAGAGTCGGAGGAGGCAGAGGAGGAAGACAACACTGTTTTTGTGATTTTTGTTTAATTAACCTTTTTTTTTTCATTTTTCTGTTTATTCTGTGTGGGACCTATAGCCATTTTTTTTGGGTTGTAGCCGGTATACTTCTCTACTCTGCCAATATAACATATAATAATTTTGAGCCAGGAGGTGGAGGTCCGAGTAGAGGAGAAGGATGTGGCGGTTCAGGCAGAAGAGGCGAAAGAGGCGGACGTGGCAGTGGAGGCGGAAAAGGCGGAGGATACAGAGTAGGTAGCCATCATTTTTTTTATTTTATTTTTTTAAGGAGGCGGTGAATGGGTGGATGTGGCCGTGTAGGCTCATGTGGCGGTCTAGGTGGAAGCTGCGGCGAAGGAGGAATAGGTAGCCAAAACAGATGTGTGTTATTTAGCATTTTTACATAGGGGTATCCCCCAAAATATTGGGACATATAAAAAAAGAAAAAAAAAGGAATAAGTGCACTTGAGTAAAAGGATGGATGGTTGAGGCTATTAGAACTGTCTATTCTGCACAAGGTACAGACAAGTCTTGTGGGATCCAGGCCTGGTTCATTTTAATGAACGTGAGCTTGTCCACGTTGGCTGTGGACAGGCAGCTGCGTCTGTCTGTAATGACGCCTCCTGCCGTGCTAAATACACGTTCAGAGAGAACACTGGCTGCAGGGCAGGCCAGCACCTCCAAGGCATACAGGGCAAGCTCTGGCCATGTGGACAATTTGGAGACCCAGAAGTTTAATGGGGCAGAACCATCAGTCAGTACGTGTAGGCTCCATATCAGCAGTTGAGGTCGGTTGTTGCGGCGAGGTGACAAAGCATTTCCACATGTCGGCCATGCTAACCCTGTCTTCTGAGGTGCTGGCGCTGACACAGCTGCGTTGGCGACCTCTTCCTCCTCCCCTGCCTTCGCCTTGTGCTTCCACTTGTCCCCCGGCGTCAGTCGGGAATGCTCTCAGGAGCGCGTCTACCAGCGTGTGCCTGTAGTCGCGCATCTTCCGATCAGTTGGGTGCCACCCCGCTGTGAACATGCTTCATCCCAATCCTCCTCCTCCTCCTCCTCATCCTCCTCGTCCTCCAGTAGTGGGCCCTGGCTGGCCAAATTTGTACCTGGCCTCTGCTGTTGCAAAAAAACTCCCTCTGAGCCACTTCTAAAAGACTGGCCTGAAAGTGTTAGAGATGACCCTTCTTCCTCCTCCTCGTCCTGGGCCACATCCTCTTCCATCATCGCCCTAAGTGTTTTCCTCAAGGAGACATAGAAGTGGTATTGTAATACTGATAACGGCGTCATCGCCACTGGCCATGTTGGTGGAGTACTCGAAACAGCGCAACAGGGCACACAGGTATCGCATGGAGGCCCAGTTATTGGTGGTGAAGTGGTGCTGTTCCGCAGTGCGACTGACCCGTGCGTGCTGCAGCTGAAACTCCACTATGGCCTGCTGCTGCTCGCACAGTCTCTCCAGCATGTGCAAGGTGGAGTTCCACCTGGTGGGCACGTCACATATAAGGCGGTGAGCGGGAAGGCCGAAGTTACGCTGTAGAGCAGACAGCCGAGCTGCGGCAGGATGAGAACGCCGGAAGCGCGCACAGACGGCCCGCACTTTATGCAGCAGCTCTGACATGTCGGGGTAGTTGTGAATGAATTTCTGCACCACCAAATTCAGCACATGCGCCAGGCAAGGGATGTGCGTCAAACCGGCTAGTCCCAGAGCTGCAACGAGATTTCGCCCATTATCGTACACCACCAGGCCGGGCTTGAGGCTCACTGGCATCAACCACTCGTCGGTCTGTTGTTCTATACCCCGCCACAACTCCTGCGCGGTGTGGGGCCTGTCCCCCAAACACATCAGTTTCAGAACGGCCTGCTGACGTTTACCCCTGGCTGTGCTGAAGTTGGTGGTGAAGGTCTGTCACTGACCGGATGAGGAGGTGGTAGAAGAGGAGGAGGAAGCCGAGTAGGAAGAGGAGGCAAAGAATGTTGCCCTGCGATCCTTGGCGGCGGAAGGACGTGTGCCAAACAGCTCTCCGCCTGGGGCCCAGCTGCCTCTACATTTACCCAGTGTGCAGTTAGGGAGATATAGCATCCCTGGCCGTGCTTATTGGTCCATGTATCTGTGGTTAGGTGGACCTTGCCACAGATGGCGTTGCGCAGTACACACTTGGTTTTATACGATACTTGGTTGTGCAGGGAAGGCACGGCTCTCTTGGAGAAGTAGTGGGGGCTGGGAGCAACGTACTGTGGGACAGCAAGTGACATGAGCTGTTTGAAGCTGTCCGTCTCCACCAGCCTGAATGACAGCATTTCAAAGGCCAGTAGTTTAGAAATGCTGGCATTCAGGGCCAGGGATCGAGGGTGGCTAGGTGGGAATTTACACTTTCTCTCAAAGGTTTGTGAGATGGAGAGCTGAACGCTTCTGTGTGACTTGGTGGCGATGCTTGGTGACGGAGGTAGTGTTGTTGGTGGCACATCATCTGTTTGCTGGGCGGCAGGTGCCAACGTTCCTCCAGAGGTGGAGGAAGAGGCCGAGGCGGCAGCAGAAGAGGGAGCAGGAGGCGCCTGAGCCCTTTCTTGGTTTTTAAGGTGCTTACTCCACTGCAGCCCGTGTTTCGCATGTAGATGCCTGGTCATGCAGGTTGTGCTAAGGTTCAGAACGTTAATGCCTCGATTCAGGCTCTGATGGCACAGCGTGCAAACCACTCGGGTCTTGTCATCAGCACATTGTGTGAAGAAGTGCCATGCCAGGGAACTCCTTGAAGCTGCCTTTGGTGTGCTCGGTCCCTGGTGACGGTGGCCAGTAGCAGGCGAACTGTTTTGGTGACGGCTGCTCTGCTTTTGCACCCTGCTCCCTCTTTTGCTACGCAGTTGGCTCGGTCTCACCACTGCCTCTTCCTCCGAACTCTGAAAATCAGTGGCACGACCTTCATTCCATGAGGGGTCTAGGACCTCAGCGTCCCCTGCATCGTCTTCCACCCAGTCTTCCTCCCTGACCTCCTTTTCGGTCTGCACACTGCAGAAAGACGCAGCAGTTGGCACCTGTGTTTCGTCATCATCAGAGACGTGCTGAGGTGGTATTCCCATGTCCTGATCAGGAAACATAAGTGGTTGTGCGTCAGTGCATTCTATGTCTTCCACCCCTGGGGAAAGGCTAGGTGGATGCCCTTGGGAAACCCTACCAGCAGAGTCTTCAAACAGCATAAGAGACTGCTGCGTGACTTGAGGCTCAGACAGGTTCCCCGATATGCACGGAGGTGATGTGACAGACTGATGGGCATGGGTTTCAGGCGCCACCTGTGCGCTTTCTGCAGAAGACTGGGTGGGAGATAATGTGAACGTGCTGGATCCACTGTCGACCATCCAATTGACTAGTGCCTGTACTTGCTCAGGCCTTACCATCCTTAGAACGGCATTAGGCCCAACCAAATATCGCTGTAGATTCTGGCGGCTACTGGGACCTGAGGTAGTAGGTTCAGTAGGACGTGTAGCTGTGGCAGAACGGCCACGTCCTCTCCCTGCACCAGAGGCTCCACCAACACCACCACCACGACCGTATCCCTTATTAGATGTTTGCCTCATAGTTAGCGTTCACCAAGCAAAGTAAAAAGTGGTTAAGTCTGTTAAAAATAATTAACCGCCAATAAAAACCCTGATGTAGAGTATTGCATTCAGTTTTTATTTTTTAAACTCTATATGACAGGGGTATTTGTAGCCTAAATTTCACAGTAACTTATGCACCTGTTATCATAGATGTGCAGTATATCAGAGGTTTATTTTAACTCCAGTAAGTAAAAGCCGTATTTGTGGCCTAAATTTTACAGTAACTTATGCACCTCTAATCCCAGATGTGCAGTATATCAGAGGGTTTTTTAACCCCAGTAAGCAAAAGTCGTATTTGTGGCCTAAAATGAACAGTCCCTTATGCACCTATAATCCTAGATGTGCACAATATAAAACAGAGGGGTTTGTTTCACCCAGTATACCCCAGTATGCCAAAGCCGTATTTTTGGCCAAAATGTGACACTCACTTATGCACGTCTAATCCTAGATGTGCACTATATGAAACATATGTTTTTTTTTTTCACCCCAGTAAGCAAAAAGATGTATTTCTGGCCTAAATGTGACACTCACTTATGCATGTCTAATCCTAGATGTGCACTATATGAAACAGATGGGTTTTTTTTTTCACCCCAGTAAGCAAAAAGCTGTATTTCTGGCCTAAATGTGGCACTCACTTATGCACGTCTAATCCTAGATGTGCACTATATGAAACAGATGTTTTTTTTTTTCACCCCAGTAAGCAAAAAGCTGTATTTTTGGCCTAAATGTGACACTCACTTATGCCCGTCTAATCCTAGATGTGCACTATATGAAACAGATGTTTTTTTTTCACCCCAGTAAGCAAAACTCTGTATTTCTGGCCTAAATATGACACTCACTTATGCACGTCTAATCCTAGATGTGCACTATATGAAACAGATGGTTTTTTTTTTTTACCCCAGTAAGCAAAAAGCTGTATTTCTGGCCTAAATGTGACACTCACTTATGCACGTCTAATCCTAGATGTGCACTATATGAAACAGATGTTTTTTTTTTTTCACCCCAGTAAGCAAAAAGCTGTATTTCTGGCCTAAATGTGACAATCACTTATGCACGTCTAATCCTAGATGTGCACTATATGAAAAAAAAAAAAGGGGTTTTTTTAACCCCAGTGTCTCAAAGCAGTATTTCTGGACTTGCAGACATGCAGATATCCTGTGCTGGTGCACTATCATTGCATAAAATGGCTGCCGATTATGTATTGATATTGACTAACTGAAGGAAAAAAAGTTCCTTTCCAGTAGTAGTTGGCTCAGGGCAGGCTTAAAACAATTGTGCACTGCACCCACAAAACACATTTGCTGTAGATCGCTGAGTAAAGAAGCAGTTCTTCATAAGATTTTTCTCTGATCTCTCCCTCACAGCAACTGCAGCCTATGCCTACATCCGAGCAGAGTGACGGGCGGCGCTACGTGACTCCAGCTTAAATAGAGGCTGGGTTCCATGCTGCAGTTGGCCAATCACAGCCATGCCAATGTGATGGCCTTTTGGGGCAAGTAGCATGACGCTTGTTGATTGGCTGCTGTGCAGCCTTTCAAAAAGCGCCAAGAAAGCGCCGAACACAGAACCCGAACTTTTACGTAAATGTTCGGGTTCGGGTGCTGAAAAACCTAAAGTTCGGTACGAACCCGAATTTTACAGTTCGGGTTCGCTCAACTCTTCTCCTGACGAAGCAGAGGAAGCGAAACGAGCATTGAGGTGTGTTCTGGCCACTGTGGTGTCTCTATCATGTCTACAGGTGGGTCTGTGCTTTCTGGTGGGAATTTTTTTTTGCTAATGAGATATTTTAGTAGCCACATTATTAGATAGTTTGAGGGTCTATGGACATCTCCCCTCTTTCTTTGAGTATAGGAGTTATATGGTGTCACTATCTAGGAGTATGATTACATTCAACTCCTTTGGATATAAGAGAACATAGCCTCCTCCATATTTGACATGTTTGACATCTTTTTCGGGTGTATAGGAAACAGTGGTCAGCGATTTGGTAGAGCTACACTACAGTGTCTTTGATGTTTTGTCCCATGCTTTATTATTTTAATCATGTTCCGTACTTTTGATTATTCAGTCAATAAATTGAGAATATGTTTAATATACTCTTTTGGGCATTGTGTCATTGTGCTCCTTGGTGATCAATTTATATAGGTTTTGAGGGTCAGTGAAGGGACACACCCACACAAGTGAAATAGAACACGAAATATTCGCATGAAGATTTCAACTTAGCACTGCTATACTCCATATTCTAGCCTAATATGGAATATAGCTGTGCTAAGTTAGCACTGCTATATTCCATATTAGGCTAGAAATATGGAGTATAGCTGTGCTAAGTTGAAATCTTCATGCGAATATTTCGTGTTATATTAGTCGCATCGCAATTTCGACTTTTTCAAATGTTCTTAATATTGCTCTAACTTCGTCTTTTAGAAATTTCGTATATTGCTCTAACTTCGTCTCTTAGAATATTACGAATATTCTAAAAGACGAAGTTAGAGCAATATTACGAAATTTCTTAAAATACACTATAGATTGTAATTAGCTAATATAGTGCTATAATCCCTTTTTTTTCCTGTAATTTTTTTTGCCTCTTCTGAACTTAAGTTTGTAAAATATGTACACTATTAAAAATTATTACTTTAAGCAGTATATTAGCTTAAATACAATCTATGTGTAATTTTACGAAATTGATTATGAGTAGAGATGAGTGAATCGAAGTTGACGAAGTGGAATTGGATCCAAATTTGTCTTACAATGCCTGCTGCATGTGGGAGGACATGGAGCAAGAAACTCTGGGAAGGCGGGATCACCCATAATGCCATGCATGCAGTCATTCAGCAGCCAGCCAGCCCTGTGATGTCACAGCCCTATAAATAGCTTTAGCCATCTTGGATTCTGCCATTTTCCAGTGTACTTAGTGCAGGGAGAGATGTCAGGAGGCTCTAGGGAGAGTGCTAGAAAAAACGTAATTGTGCTAAAAAAAATGATTTACACATGCAGGGAAAGATTATTCAAGGTGTAGGGAAAGGATAGGGAGGAATCATTCCACAGCATTTATATTGAACAGGGTTCAGTAGGGGAGGTTACAGCCTGGGTAATAGAAACAATCCTATTACACCTTGCTGCACTGACTGGGGACCCAAATTGCCATTATACAGCTCTGTAATTCAAGCAAACCGTTCTTGTTATTGGGGTGTTACAGCCATTAACAGTCTTATTTGCCCTTGTGCAGTGCAGTTATATGTTCTAAAGCATTTTTGGCATGTATTAGTGGGAAAAAAGGGCTTATTGGCCGTTGTGTGATGAAGTGCTACTATTACAGCACTTTTTGTTGTGTATTAGTGGCAAAAAAAAATTATATTTGCCGTTTAGCGGTGCAGTTTAGCGGTGCAGTTTTGTGGTGTGTATTAGTGGGGAAAAAAGGGCTTATTAGCCGTTGTGCGTTGAAGTGAGAAAATTACAGACTTTTTTGGGTGTTTTAATTTCCTTTTTATTTATTTTATTTGATCTGACAGTATGTCAGACAGAGAAGTGCCAGGCACTGCACAGGTGAGTTACAGAGGCCTAAATGTTTCTGGCGCAGGCAGAGGTCGCAGCAGAGTAAGGCGCCGGGGCAGCAGGGGTCACTTCGAGAGGCCTGAGTTCCCAGTGTTAGCTAGCGGTCGTGTCTCCCAGCAACCCAGCGGTTCTTAAATGGTTGACTCAGTCATTTCTGTTTTGGATCCACTCCTATACTTTTTGGCATTAGCAATACTGATGGATTACTGACCAAATGCTGACCGAGAGAAGGTGGATGCTCGAACCAAATATTTTCAGAAAACCTGCCGAATCAATTTTTTTTTTTAATTTGATGATCTCTATTTATGAAATTTTGTGTTTGTTCACGTTCAATTGATTCCCTTCAGCTGATTTTGGTTCCACCCTGCTGTGAAAGCGGATCCTCCTCCTCCTCATCATCATCCTCCTCCTCATTCTCCTGATCCTCCAAAACTTTTCCATGGCTGGACAGCTGTGTACCTGGCCGCTGATGGTGCAGGAGCCCACCTTTCGAGCTACCTGTGGAAGACTGGCCAAATA
Source organism: Bufo bufo (assembly GCF_905171765.1). Taxonomy (NCBI): domain Eukaryota; kingdom Metazoa; phylum Chordata; class Amphibia; order Anura; family Bufonidae; genus Bufo; species Bufo bufo. Next base: position 152,004,030 of record NC_053391.1, on the reverse strand, counting down.
ACTATGGGAATGATCCCTGTTCCTCCTCCTCTTCCTCCTGTTCCACATCCTAATCCGTCATTGCCCGAAGCGTTTTTTCAAGGAGACATAGAAGTGGGATAATAACACTGAGGATGGCGTCATCTGCACTGGCCATGTGCATTAAGCCGGACCGGGGTATGCACTCTGACACCAAATTATGCAATGGCTGGGTCAGATGTAGGTGATAGTTTATAGTTTTGTTCGTGACGCCAATTGCAGCGTGCCCAGGGTACAGTCACAGGGCCCTCCAAGATGTTATAACTCACACCCCAGGTTATGAATGCCAGAGTGGTGTAATGTGTCACGGGTGTAGTAGGGGAGAACACCAAAAGACAATCAGGAAGGAAGGGGAAAGACACTAGGCCTCACCGCTAGGGAAGAAAAAGGGTCACCACCTATAAAACCCTGCTCCTGGCCCTAACTCCTATCCGTATGGGCGCCTCTCGATGGTAGAGATACTCATACACAGGAACCTAGAAAACCCTGGTGACCCTCAGATGCCCTAAAGATAATGACAGGGCAGAGACCACCTGTTCCTTCCCTGGTGAAGGAACTAGCGTCTCACTGAGGCCTAGTAAACAACCGGGGGGAGGGGGGGGGATACAAAACACGACAAGCGGAACACTTAACTTCAGAGGATGAAGGATGAACAGGACTTCAACACGAACCACACTCCAGCTCTTCCAAGACCAAATTAAGCTATCCCAAGCAAGGAGTGATGGTAAAAGTCAGACTAAATAGGGCGAGTTAAAGGTCACATGATCCACACCTGAACAGGAGGTGTGGACATACCAGCAACACACAGACAAAGTGAAACCGAAAGAGGCTGTCAGATCACTAATGGGTAGATAATCCTTCAGACCTTCTGGGACCTGTCACAGATGTGACAGTACCCCCCCTTCTACGGGTGACCTCCGGGCACCCAGGACCGACTTTATCAGGATGAGCTCTGTGGAATGCTCTCACCAGATGACTAGCATTAACATCAGTCGCTGGAACCCACATCCTCTCCTCTGGTCTGTACCCTCTCCAATGAACGAGATACTGGAAGGATCTCCGGAGAACAATCCTGCTGATCTGAATTTCTAAATTGCCGTCCACCATGACAGGAGCGGGAGGCAAGGAGGACGGCTCAACAGGTTCGACACATTTCTTTAGCAACGATTTATGAAATACATTATGGATTTTCAATGCCTGAGGAAATTCAAAACGGAAGGCTACAGGGTTAACAATGGCAGTGATCTTATATGGACCAATAAATCTTGGTCCCAACTTCCAAGAAGGTACCTTAAGTTTAATGTTTCTTGTAGACAACCACACAGAATCACCCACTCTCAGGTCCGGACCACTCATACGTCTCCTGTCAGCCACATGCTTATACCTGTTGCCCATCTTTTTCAGGTTATTTTGGATTTTCCGCCAAATAGAAGACAAAGAAGAGGAAAATCGTTCCTCCTCAAGAATGCCGGAATTTTGAGCACCAGAAAATGTACCAAACTGTAGATGGAACTCATATGCCCCAAAAAACGGCGACTTATCAGTGGATTCCTGTCTACGGTTATTTATAGCAAACTCAGCTAACGACAAAAATGAAGACCACTCTTTCTGATTCTCTGAAACAAAACATCTCAAGTAAGTCTCCAGATTATGATTAGTGCGCTCCGTCTGTCCGTTCGACTGAGGATGAAAAGCCGAAGAGAAGGACAATTGTACACCCAGACGAGTACAGAACGATTTCCAGAATCTGGAAACAAACTGAGTCCCTCTATCGGACACCACATCAGAGGGAATGCCATGTAGTTTCACGATGTTGTCGACAAACACCTGTGCAAGAGTTTTAGCATTGGGTAGACTAGGTAATACAATAAAGTGTGCCATTTTACTAAAACGATCTACAACCACCAGAATCACAGTTTTTCCCGAAGAATTCGGTAAATCCGTGATAAAATCCATGGACAAATGGGTCCAAGGTCTGGACGGGATGGGACATGGAAGCAGAGATCCGGAAGGCCGAGTATGTGTCACCTTAGCACGTGCACAGGTACCACAGGCTGACACATAGTCGTCAACACACTTACGCAACCCCGGCCACCAAAATCGGCGAGAGATGAGATCGACAGTCGATCTGCTCCCAGGGTGCCCAGCAAGCACCGTACAGCGATGCTCCTCGAACACCATGTGACGTAATTCGGAGGGAACAAACAACTTCCCCGAAGGACAAGAGTCCAGAGCATCCTTCTGTGCCTCCAACACCCTGGCCTCAAGATCAGGATAAAGAGCGGATATGACTACCCCTTCAGATAAAATGGGACTAGGGTCATTAGACTCACCCCCCCCCCCCCCCAGGAAAGCTATGCGACAAAGCATCCGCCTTGACGTTCTTAACCCCAGGGCGGTAAGTGACGATGAAGTTAAATCTGGTGAAAAACAATGACCATCTGGCCTGCCTTGGGTTCAGTCGCTTAACAGACTCCAGGTAGGCCAGGTTCTTGTGATCCGTAATTACCGTAATAGGGTGAATTGCTCCTTCCAACCAATGCCGCCATTCCTCGAATGCCAACTTAATGGCCAGCAATTCCCTATTCCCCACATCATAATTCCTTTCAGCAGTAGAGAGTTTTTTAGAGAAAAATGCACATGGGCCCCATTTACTAGGTGAAGGACCTTGCGACAAGATTGCTCCTACCCCTACCTCGGACGCGTCAACATCAACAATAAATGGCACATCCGGTTGCATCAGAATAGGGGTCGAAGCAAAACATTCTTTCACAGCAGAAAAGGCCTGTAATGCCGCATCAGACCAGACAGAAATATCCGCACCCTTCCTAGTCATGTCTGTTAAAGGTTTAAACACCGATGAATAGTTCAAGATAAATTTACGGTAGTAGTTGGTAAACCCCAAAAACCGCATAAGCGGTTTCAGATTTTCATGGTCAATCCCAGTACAACACGGCACGGACCTTCTTGGGATCCATACGAAAACCTGAGGATGAGAGCAGGTAACCCAGAAATTGCACTTCCTGTACAGCAAATACACACTTTTCCATCTTAGCATACAATTTTTCTCTCTTAGGATCTGTAACACCTGTCTCACATGATCCTGATGAGTCTTCATATCAGGCGAATAAATATGTATGTCATCAAGGTATACAACGACAAACCTCCCCACCAGATGATGAAAGATCTCATTGACAAAGTGTTGAAAAACCGCAGGAGCATTTGTTAACCCAAGGGGCATGAACAGGTTTTCAAAATGACCCTCAGGGGTATTAAATGCGGTCTTCCACTCATCCCCCTCCTTGATCCTTACCAGATTATATGCCCCCCTCAGATCCAACTTAGAGAACACCTTGGCACCAACAATCTGACTAAACAAATCCGGAATCAAAGGAAGGGGGTAAGGATCACGGACGGTAATACGATTGAGCTCACGGAAGTCCAGGCATGGTCTCAGGGTACCATATTTTTTCTTTACAAAGAAAAACCCATCAGCCACTGGGGACTTGGATGATCTAATATGTCCCTTTGCCAAACTCTCGGTAATATACTCTCGCATGGCCTTTCTTTCGGTTCCGAAAGATTATACAACCGAGATTTGGGCAATTTAGCTCCGGGAATAAGATTGACGGGACAGTCATACTCCGGGTGTGAAGGCAACTCCTGATTACCACTCTGAGAGAAAACATCAGAAAATTCTGAAATGAAGGAGGGTACAGTTTTAGTGGTCACCATAGAGAATGATGCATTAAGGCAGTTGTCCATGCAAAAATCACTCCAATTAAGAATCTGTCTCGCTTGCCAGTCGATTTTAGGGTTATGTTTGCTTAACCATGGTAAGCCCAACACCAACGGAGCAGGCAGACCCTCCAATACAGTAGGTGAACCCGATTTTGTGTCAATCTCGCTGTATTTCTCGGCGAGATTGAGCACATACGAGCCCCATCGCGGGAGCCAGCGCCGAGCTGGCTTGCCGCGATGGAGAGCAAGCGCGTCATAGAAGCGACGGGAGATCCGACTTGGATTCCCGCCAATTCTACACGTGTGCGGCGTTTGTTATGAATCCTGAGGGGGAAGTCCCCGCCGGATTTAAATAAAAATCCGACCTGGGTCCCGCCCTCAGGAGCATACCGGGCCCTTAGGTCTGTTATGGGTTGTAAGGAGAGCCCCCCCTACGCCGAAAAAAACGGCGTAGGGGTCCCCCTACAATCCATACCAGACCCGTATCCAAAGCACGCTACCCGGCCAGCCAGGAAGGGAGTGGGGACGAGCGAGCGCCCCCCCCCCCCCCCCCCCTCCTGAGCCGTACCAGGCTGCATGCCCTCAACATGGGGGGTTGGGTGCTCTGGGGCAGGGGGCGCACTGCGGCCCCCCCACCTCAGAGCACCCTGTCCCCATGTTGATGAGGACAGGGCCCCTTCCCGACAACCCTGGCCGTTGGTTGTCGGGGTATGCGGGCAGGAGGCTTATCGGAATCTGGGAGCCCCCTTTAATAAGGGGGCCCCCAGATACCGGCCCCCCACCCTAAGTGAATGAGTATGGGGTACATCGTACCCCTACCCATTCACCTGCAAGAAAAGTGGTAAAAACACAAATAAACCACACAGTGTATTAAAATATTTTATTTTTCTGCTCCGGAGGCCGCCCCCTGTCTTCTTTATTAGCTCTTTTACCAGGGGGGGGCTCTTCTTCTTCCGATATCCCGACGGGTCTTCTCCGCTATCCGGGGGGGTCTTCTCAACTCTCCGGGGTTCTCCTTCTGTCTTCTCCTTCTGTCTTGTTGTCTCCTTCTGTCTTCTGTCTCCGGGGGGGGGCTCTTCTTCTTCCGATATCCCGACGGGTCTTCTCCGCTATCCGGGGGGGTCTTCTCGACTCTCCGGGGTTCTCCTTCTGTCTTCTCCTTCTGTCTTGTTGTCTCGGCGCACCCCGATTCTTCGTCTTCTCTTCTTGTTTTCGCCTCTCTCTGTTGTTGACTCGGCGCACCCCGGTTCTTCGTCTCGCGAGACGAAGAATCGGGGTGCGCCGAGTCTCGCGAGACGAAGAATCGGGGTGCGCCGAGTCTCGCGAGACGAAGAACCGGGGTGCGCCGAGTCAACAACAGAGAGAGGCGAAAACAAGAAGAGAAGACGAAGAATCGGGGTGCGCCGAGACAACAAGACAGAAGGAGAAGACAGAAGGAGAAGACAGAAGGAGAACCCCGGAGAGTTGAGAAGACCCCCCCGGATAGCGGAGAAGACCCGTCGGGATATCGGAAGAAGAAGAGCCCCCCCCCGGAGACAGAAGACAGAAGGAGACAACAAGACAGAAGGAGAAGACAGAAGGAGAACCCCGGAGAGTTGAGAAGACCCCCCCGGATAGCGGAGAAGACCCGTCGGGATATCGGAAGAAGAAGAGCCCCCCCCGGAGACAGAAGACAGAAGGAGACAACAAGACAGAAGGAGAAGACAGAAGGAGAACCCCGGAGAGTTGAGAAGACCCCCCCGGATAGCGGAGAAGACCCGTCGGGATATCGGAAGAAGAAGAGCCCCCCCCGGAGACAGAAGACAGAAGGAGACAACAAGACAGAAGGAGAAGACAGAAGGAGAACCCCGGAGAGTTGAGAAGACCCCCCCGGATAGCGGAGAAGACCCGTCGGGATATCGGAAGAAGAAGAGCCCCCCCTGGTAAAAGAGCTAATAAAGAAGACAGGGGGCGGCCTCCGGAGCAGAAAAATAAAATATTTTAATACACTGTGTGGTTTATTTGTGTTTTTACCACTTTTCTTGCAGGTGAATGGGTAGGGGTACGATGTACCCCATACTCATTCACTTAGGGTGGGGGGCCGGTATCTGGGGGCCCCCTTATTAAAGGGGGCTCCCAGATTCCGATAAGCCTCCTGCCCGCATACCCCGACAACCAACGGCCAGGGTTGTCGGGAAGGGGCCCTGTCCTCATCAACATGGGGACAGGGTGCTCTGAGGTGGGGGGGCCGCAGTGCGCCCCCTGCCCCAGAGCACCCAACCCCCCATGTTGAGGGCATGCAGCCTGGTACGGCTCAGGAGGGGGGGGGGGGGCGCTCGCTCGTCCCCCCTCCCTTCCTGGCTGGCCGGGTAGCGTGCTTTGGATACGGGTCTGGTATGGATTGTAGGGGGACCCCCTACGCCGTTTTTTTCGGCGTAGGGGGGGCTCTCCTTACAACCCATAACAGACCTAAGGGCCCGGTATGCTCCTGAGGGCGGGACCCAGGTCGGATTTTTATTTAAATCCGGCGGGGACTTCCCCCTCAGGATTCATAACAAACGCCGCACACGTGTAGAATTGGCGGGAATCCAAGTCGGATCTCCCGTCGCTTCTATGACGCGCTTGCTGGGATGTGCTGTCGCTATCCCAGTGAGTGCGAGATCTCGGCACCACGTCGCCGAGTATCAGCGCGACGCTGTCGTGCTGAAAACACAATCTCACAAACACCTACTGTACATAACAGAAGATAGATTCCTGATGCAAATCACCCACTCTTAAATGAATGTCATTCACTACCTGTGACAGGCATTTTTGGGTGAGAGGTGCTGAGTCAATTGCAAAGACAGAAATACTTTTCTCTAATGCATTAGTAGTCAACCCATTAATGCGTACAAACTCTCCATCAATCAAGTTACTGTAACTCCTGCCCCACTGCTCATCACAAGGCGCAACTACCAGTGTCTCTCCACCATAAGTGTCAAAGCAAGCAGTACCCTTATTGGACAGTACGTCCTGAAGGTGAGGACCCCTAGATCTCTCCCTCAGGCGTCTATCTAGACGTACAGCAAGGGACATAGCTGCCTCAAATGACACAGGATTTTCATGAAAGGCCAACGCGTCCTGCAGTCTCTCAGAGAGACCCTGACAGAATTGGCTGCGGAAAGCAGGATCGTTCCACTCAGTATCGGTAGCCCATCTCCTAAATTCAGAGCAATAGGTCTCCACGGAACGATCTCCCTGCTGCAAACTCCGTAACTTGCTCTCGGCCTGAGAGATCCGATCCGGGTCATCGTAGATGAGACCCAAGGCTCTGAAGAATTCATCTACCAACCGGAGGGACAGTGATCCGGTCGGCAGAGAAAAAGCCCAAGATTGGGCGTCCTCTTTAAACAATGAAATAATCATACCCACACGTTGACACTCATCCCCAGAAGAGTATGGACGCAGCTTAAAGTATAATTTACGTGACTCCCTGAACCGGATGAAATTGTCACTACCCCCAGAAAACCTGTCCGGGAGAGCCACCTTCGGTTCAGAACAGGTCTGGGACCCACCACCGGAACCAGAAGCCTGTGGCCTCTGAATCTGCAAGACAGTTGCGCGGAGGTCTGCTACCTCCAAAGTCAGATTCTGCATCTGTTCGACCAGTGAAGACATAGTATCCATAGCTGCACAGATCAGAACAAAAATGGCGGTAATGTCACGGATATTGTAGGGGAGCACACCAAACGACAATCAAGAAGGAAGGGGAAAGACGCTAGGCCTCACCGCTAGGGAAGGAAAAGTGTCACCACCTATAAAACCCTGCTTCTGGCCCTGAGGCTGGGTTCAGAACTTAGCGTTTTACAGCGTGTTCCTACGCGCTGTAAAACGCTCAACAGGCAAGAACCAATGCTTCCCTATGGGCATGGTTCTCACCTGAGCGTTTTACAGCGCGTACTAATGCTGTAAAACGCCTGACGCCCCAAGAAGTACAGGAGCTTCTTTGGGGCGTCTTGTCGCGCGTTCCCGTACATAGACTTCAGCGGGAACGCGCGACAATGGGCGTTCGCTTGTTCCGGAGCCGCGTCTGTAAACGTGCATACAATCGCGCATACAGAGCGCTCTATCCCGTACGCTAAGGTCTGAACCCAGCCTAACTCCTATCCGTATGGGCACCTCTCGATGGTAGAGATACCCATATACGGGAACCTAGAAAACCCTGGTGACCCTCATATGCCCTAAAGATAATGACAGGGCAGAGACCACCTGTTCCTTCCCTGGTGAAGGAACGATCGTCTCACTGAGGCCTAGTAAGCAACCGGGGGGGGGGGGGGAATACAAAACACGACAAGCGGAACACTTAACTTCAGAGGATGAAGGATGAACAGGACTTCAACACGAACCACACCCCAGCTCTTCCAAGACCAAATGAAGCTATCCCAAGCAAGGAGTGATGGGAAAAGTCAGACTAAATAGGGCGAGGTGTGGACATACCAGCAACACACAGACAAAGTGAAACCGAAAGAGGCTGTCAGATCACTAATGGGTAGATAATCTTTCAGACCTTCTGAGACCTGTCACAGATGTGACATAATGTCTCTGTATGGTAGTGGTAATAGTGTCAACGGTGTCTCCTATCAGGGTACGGCTGGACTCCTGGATACTGGCTCACTTGTAATAAATGAGTGTGGTGCTAGTAGGAGTAATAGAGGAATTTGCAGCAGAAATTGAGATCCAGACCTTGGGTAAAGTTCAAACTTGTCTTAACTGGTTGTAGCTTTCATCCAAGCAAGGTACAGCATTAGTCTTTGGTCCCAGCAGGTATTGGCAACGGTTGGCAGGAATTTATGCTTCTGCTCTCTCATGTTCCTGGAGCTTTGCAGGAAAGGACGTCTGCTTAGTAGCTCTAAACTGTGGCAGGAATTTGGCTTCTGCACTTTATATCTTCTGCTGTCTGGGGACTGACTAGCTGAGGAGGAATATGACTTCCCCTGGGTCTCTGGACTTTATTCACAGCTATCTTCACATGGTATACTTCTTCCTGGAACTGGAGTTGTCTGCTTGCTTCTTCCAGCTGAGGCTGCAAGGCTCTGGCTGGGGATGATGATCAATGTCTCAGCTGAGACAAGATCCTGGCTTAGATCCCTATATCTGGGAGCTCCTAACATGCACACCCTACCCCTAGCAGAGGATGGGCTACACACTGACTCTAACTTCCTTCTCCCCCCATGAGGTAGGATGTGGGAGTAATCCACTCTGCTCACAGAGGGGGGAGCTGAACTGGAATGAACTATTCCAGCTCAGATGTGCTAAACTGACTTAAGTCCTTGCCAGAACATTGCTGCCACCTGCTGCTGAACATGAAAAATGACAATATATATTTAACAAGGTTTAGAATGCACAGTTGTGAGGATATTATGTGAAATTACATTAGATGACAAGATTAATGCTCTTAGATTGTAGCTGGGTAAAGAGTTTAGTAACACAACTCTGGGGTGTTACACATGTTGATGGAGTACTCGAAACAGTGCAACATGGCACAAACATCCCTCATGGAGGCCCACTCACAGTTGGTCAAGTGGCGCTGTTCTACAGAGCAACTCATCAGTGTGTGCTGCAGCTGAAACTCAACTATAGCCTGCTGATACTCGCACAGTCTCTCTAGCATGTGCAAGGGGGAGTTCTACTTTGTGGGTACGTTGCATATGAAGGCAGAAGTTATGCTGTAGCGCAGACAGGCGAGCAGCAGTGAGGGGAGAATGCCAAAAGCGCAGCAGATACGACATATCGGAGTAATTTTTCAGAAACCTCTGCACCACCAAATTTAGCAAAGGCGCCAGCAAGGGATATGCGTCAAACTGGCTAGTGCCAGAGCTGCTATGAGATTTTGCCCATTGTTGCACACCACCAGGCCAGGCTTGAGGTTCAGCGGCACCAACAACTCATTGGTCTGTTCTTCCATGCCCACCCACAGCTCCTGCGCGGTGTAGGGTTTTTCCCCCAAACATATGAGTTTCAGAACAGCCTACTGTTGTTTACCCCTGGCTGTGCTAAAGTTGGTGGTGCAGGTGTTGCGCTGATGTGATGAGGAGGCGGTATAGGAGGAACAGGAGTAGGAAGCGGAGTAGGAGGGGGCAACAGGAGGCACTGAGAAACATTCAGCAATCCTCGGTGGCAGAAGGACGTGCACCAAATGATTACTGGTCTATGTATTAGTGGTTATGTCGACCTTGCCTACTGCACTATAAAGACTACTGAGGAAGCGGCAGTACAGCCCTGCTACCTCCTGACAGCTACCTGACTGCACTGCACAGAGCCAGCCTAAGAGTGCTCTTGTCCACATCTACAAAGCAGCTTTCCTACTGAGCACGGCCAGTGAATAATCCCTGACTCCACATGAACTTCCAGTTCAGGTCACAGGCTATAATTCACTGCCTGTGCCTGCAAGCAGTCAGCGATGAAAAACTGTTGCGGCAGCACGGCAAACTAGGAGATCATCTTCTCCACCTTACCCTGCTCTAGGTTAACCCCCAGGATACTTGTAAGTGACTCTGTGTGTGTATATATGTACTGTATATACTTTATACAGTATATTTGCGTGTATGCACTGTAAATACTTGTATATATACTGTATACAGTAAATATGTGCATATGTAGTGTATATACTTGCATGTATACTGTATACAGTGTATATATACTTGTCTTGGTACCTGAACCTACACCTTGGCTCACACATCTATATAGTAAGTTTCATTATGTTAGAGTATGTTCACATGTAGTATAAATGCTATGAATTTGTGTGCGGCAAATTTGCAGCATTTTACAGTTCCAGCATTGTGGTTGAGTTTTTGGAAATCTCATCCACACAGTGTGGAGCATACCCACCGCATAAACTTGCACTGCGGGTTGTCAATCTGCAGCATACCAGTTTATGTTGTGAGTTTTAGGCCACCTCCACATGTTGCGGAATATGTGCTATTTTTTAACGCGGATTCCCGTGCAGAAGAACTGCAGTGTAGTACAGCACCAGCAAAGTATATGAGATTACACTAATCTCATGTACACTTTTTCTTTTTCATGCAGAAATTGGCCTTTCATGTGCATTTCCAATGAAGGGTGAGATCTGCTGGAGAACTGCATCTAATCCACACCAAAATCCACAATTATATTGCAGATTTTTGTGCGGATATAGTTCAGAAATGCTCATAAATCTGTACAGAAATTTGTGTGGAACATATGAGCGATTATCCACATGGTGTGTAGGTGCCCTTAAAGGGTCACTGAACATTTAAAAAACTTTTGCTATGTCATAGTTACATTTCAAAGGTTTTGATTGGTGGGGGTCTGAGTTCTAACATTCCCAACAATCACTACAATAAGGAAAGACAAGCGCTGACATATCACACTGTCTCTCATCTCTGTAGTAGACAGAATCAAGATTAGCTCATAGACTTTTTGGAGCTTGTCTCCAGCAGCAACGAGAGAAAGTGCGCTATGAAAATTTGCCACGGTAGGGAGCGCCATTTCAATTTTTGCCTCAGGCAGCAAATAGGCTAGGTGCACCCCTGTATGTCACCGACACAATTAACAGACTGATTAAATATCCTATAACAGTAAGACGTATGAAAATGCTATGTTCGGAAACCCAAAAATTGCTTTATGTCACTGACACAATTAAATCTCCTGTAACAATTAGACAGATGAAAATGTGGTGTTCTGAACCCACAAAATTGCTTTATGTCACCGTCACAATTAACAGACTAACTATTGTATTTCTGTGTCACGGATGCAGATGAGGTGTATCTCCCTCCAAAAAATTACTTTATGTCACAGGCACAATTAACAGACTTATTAAATCTCTTATAACAGTAAGATGGAGGGAAATGCAATGTTTTAAACCCCAAAAATGACTTTAGGTCAACCACAGAATTAACAGCCCAAGGAAGTATTGTATTTCTGTGTCACTGGTGCAAAAGTGTTGTATTGCATCCACATAAATGCCTACAAGTCACCCACAGACTTATTTAAAACAATACAATGTCCCTCACTGCAGCAGCATCCTGTCCCTACACTAGTCAGAGCAGAATGGTGGCGCACCACGTGATCCGATAATACACACAGTATTACTCATACAGCCAATGCATTCCAATACAGAAGTATTGGAATGCATTGTAAAGGATTAGACCTCCAAAAGTTCAAGTCCCAAAGTGGGACAAAAAAGAAAGTGAAAAAAAAGTTGAAAAATAAAGTTCCCCCCAAAAATTAAAGGTTTCAAGTAAAAATAAACAAAAACGTAATTTTCCCCAAATAAAGTAAAAAAAAATTAGTAAAAAATAGTAAGGCATAAAAAAAGTATACATATTAGGTATTGCCGCGTCCGTATCGACCGGCTCTATAAACATATCACATGACCTAACCCCTCAGATGAACACCGTAGAAAAATAAAAAATAAAAACTGTGCTAAATAACCATTTTTTTGTCACCTTACATCACAAAAAGTACAACAGCAAGCGATCAAAAACGTGTTTGCCCACCAAAATGGTACCAATCTAGCCGTCACCTCATCCCACAAAAAATGAGCCCCTACCTGAGACAATCGCCCAAAAAAAAAAAAAAACTATGGCTCAGAATATGGAGACACTAAAACATCATTTTTTTTGTTTTAAAAAAGCTGTTATTGTGTAAAACTTACATACATAAATAAAAAAGTATACATATTAGATATCGCCGCATCCATATCAACCGGCTCTATAAAAATATCTCATAACCTTACCGTTCAGATGAACACCGTAAATTTTTTTTAAAAAAAATACTGTGCTAAATAAACAATTTTTTGTCACCTTACATCACAAAAAGTGTAATAGCAAGTGATCAAAAAGTCATATACACCCCAAAATAGTGCCAATCAAACCGTCATCTTATCCCGCAAAACATGAGACCCTACCTAAGATAATCGCCCAAAAACTGAAAAAACTATTGCTCTCAGAATATGGAGACACTAAAACATGATTTTTTTTTTGTTTCAAAAATGATATTATTGTGTAAAACTTACATAAATAAAAAATAGTATACATATAAGGAATCTCCGCGTCCGTATCGACCGGCTCTATAAAAATATCACATGACATAACCCCTCAGATGAACACCGTAAAAAATGTTCAATAAAAACGGTGTAAAAAAAGCCATTTTTTGTCACCTTACATCACAAAAAGTGTAATAGCAAGCACCCCAAAATAGTGCCAATAAAACCATCATCTCATCCCGCAAAAATCATACCCTACCCAAGGTAATCGCTCAAAAACTGAAAAAAATTATGGCTCTCAGACTATGGAAACACTAAAACATGATTTTTTTGGTTTAAAAAAAGAAATCATTGTGTAAAACTTACATAAATAAAAAAAAGTATACATATTAGGTATTGCCGCATCCATGACAACCTGGTCTATGAAAATATCACATTATCTAACCTGTCAGATGAATGTTGTAAATAATAAAAAATAAAAACGGTGCCAAAACAGCTATTTCTTGTTACCTTGCCTCACAAAAAGTGTAATATAGAGCAACCAAAAATCATATGTATTGTATAGAAATATTGGATGGGCACTCATATATGGAAATATAGGACACTATTTATTATATTAACAATAGCACATGCAATACAATAAAAATACAATATAAAGAAAAAATATTACATCAAAACACAATATGCATATTATCACTATTTAAAAAAAAAAAAAAAAAAAACATATTATAAAAGAAGAAGCAGGGATTGGTAGTACCAGATTTTCTCTCCTATATTTCCTAGTGTGGACCCAATAAGGTCCTAAATATTGGATATAGGCTGTTATTTTGGAGAGAAAAATGGCGCAACCGGTCTCCGCTTACTTGAATGGTATTTCTCCTAATAAGTTAATCTTCATAAAATATTCTCATGAGCCAATCCTATATTTTATTGTAAAATCGCACCGGTTGTGCTGATAAGTCACTGAACGATAATGTCCCGAATCAGCAAGAATTGTGTCCAGGAATAAAATAATATTCAAATAGCGTTCCACACACTTTATACTTTTTGTAGGCACTGTTTCAAACAGTTGTAATTAAATTGCTGAAAAAGAAAGTCCTTGGTGGGTAGCTAATAGAGTTTGCTCTTATTCACTTCATCTCCTCATATCTTAATAATGTGCCTAATAATATTTTACCCACAAATGTGGGCTTACCTCCGCCTGTGCTGTTGTTTTGATGGGACTTATTGGTGAGTCTTTCCTCCATTCTCTGTGCCGTTCTCTGGTACTACCAGTCCCTGCTTCTTCTTTTTTAATATGTTTTAAAAAAATATATATTTTTTTTTTAAATAGTGATAATATGCATATTGTGTTTTGATGTAATATTTTTTTCTTTATATTGTATTTTTATTGTATTGCATGTGCTATTGTTAATATAATAAATAGTGTCCTATATTTCCATATATGAGTGCCCATCCCATATTTCTATACAAACCATATCAAGCTTTGAGGGGTGTCTTAATTTTTGGTTTGGAGCACCTACCCTGAGAGAACAGAGGTGAGCGGATCTATTTACTCACTTTCCTGTTTAATTTGAATCACCCATTTGAGATTGAGCTCCCTCTGCTCTTATCATGGATATATGGATCTATATGGAGACTAAACAGCTTAAGGCAGAACATTATCATTTTGAAGATATAGAAGGAGGAAACACTAGTAGATTAGAGGAAAGATCTGTAGTAGAGTCATTCAGAGACCTGGAAGACCTACTACATAAAAAATTAAGACAGATCTGGGAAATACGTTCACTACAGCTATATTTAAATCATAACAAAATCCCCAAAGGTTTACAGCTAACCAAATCTCCTGCACAGGATCTGGCAGGAGAGGATTTTGATAAAGAATGGGAGGATATACTACATACACAATCACAAGCCTTGATGGAACTCATCATTAGAAGGAGAACCATAATCCTGGATAACTTATCCGAAAAAATAATGAAATTAAAAATAAAGTTAGATAAATTCCCAAAAGACCAGGTGTATGAAATGTGGCAAGAGAGGCTACATAAAAGCCTGGACAAAACCGAACAAGAAATTATAGCCAAAAAAAACAAAGAAATATAAAAATACAACTAAAAAAGATTAAAAAAAACACAATAGGGAAGAACAAACAAAGAAAAATTCCCATTCTAAATATAGTGAGCAGAAAGAGCCAAAGAGATATAACATACCTACTCAAAATAGATATGAGACCCTGGTTGATAACTCTTTTTTAGATCAAACTCCCCCCATCATTCACCATGACTAAGACAGAGACAACCCCAATCACCAGATCACAGAAGGACAATACCTTACATACACAGGGCACCATACAATCTGAGACACAGAGCACCACAGGAACAGAGGAACCAAACACATCCGAAAATGGACTTAGGGAGACACGAGATATGGACACCGGACACTCAGATCAATCACAGCTTACACGAGAGACACATTACAGGGAGAACTTCAAAAAAAAAGGAAGACACGAAGATCACAGAGAAAGAGGAGAACACAGAAAATATCACTAAATTTAAATGATAATATTATTAACTTGAGCAAAGTAAAACTCACCACTACACAGACCACACTATTAAACAAGGGATTGAAGTTTGCACCATCGTCTTCTTTGAATAAATTTGACACCTATATATGCATCCAGGAATTTTTTCGAAAAATTTGCCTAAAAAAATACTTTATCAAAAACCCACCGATTATGGAACACCAAATTAAAGATCCATATATCCACACACAGCTAAAGAATAAGTCAATTTTTTTTCCCAGAGCTGAAATTGGTCCGGAGATGGCCACATTTAAAAAAAAGTATGGAGGCAGACCTAGAAAAAAAAAAAAAAAGGGATACAAAAATAATTTAACAAATGGGGAAATTAAAGCTATAAGGGAGTTACAGAAAAATCAAAAAGTAGTCATCCGTCCTGGGGAGAGGATCAATACAATATCGAATGCCTCAGACAGCTGGCAGATCAGTCTACGTATACCCCCTGAAAAAAGACCCCACGGAGCACTTTAAATGTGCTCTCTTTTATTATTGTGAAAGAGGGCTACAACAGAGAATTCTAACACAGCAAGAACACAATTTTATTATGGATACACCAGGCAGATTGCCTATCTTTTATTGCCTACCAAAGGTCCACAAGAGTATTGTGGACCCCCCAGGTCGCCCTATTATCTCGGGCATTGGATCCCTAACAGTCAACCTGTCACAGTATATAGATACCTTACTTCAACCACAGGTGAGGAAAATAAAATCTTATATACGTGACACGACTGAGATTGTGGGTATTTTGGAGGGCCTGGACGTCCATGACCATTGGGTTATGGGTACCCTGGACGTCCAGTGGAGCAATATCAGAAAGGTGTTACCCAGCGAAAAATTGCAAAGACTTTGCATCTATCATCATCAACTGTGCATAACATCATCCGAAGATTCAGAGAATCTGGAACAATCTCTGTGCATAAGGGTCAAGGCCGTAAAACCATACTGGATGCCCGTGATCTCCGGGCCCTTAAACGACACTGCACCACAAACAGGAATGCTACTGTACCATCATCATCTGTACCATCATCATCTATACCATCATCAATCACGATCAGGGCATTGCAGGTCTGAGGGAACAATTATCTGGGAATGAGATTTGGAATAATTATCAAATTGCTTATGTATGGGAAGGAGTGAATCATATTCTACACCATAATTATTTTTTCTTTTCTGATCAATTCTATCTACAGAGGAGAGGAACTGCCATGGGTACCAGGTTTGCCCCCAGTTACGCCAATTTATTCCTGGCACAGTGGCAGGTCAATAACATTGACCCGGAACTGGGGGCAGACCTGGTCCTATGGCGGCGATATATAGATGATATCATTTTCATTTGGAGTGGAACACAAGAAAATCTGGACAAATTTGTCAGTGAGATCAACAATAGAGTTGAGCGAACACCTGGATGTTCGGGTTCGACGAGTTCGGCCGAACTTTCGAAAAATGTTCGGGTTCGGGATCCGAACTCGACCCGAACTTCATCCCGAACCCGAACCCCATAGAAGTCAATGGGGACCCGAACTTTTGGGCACTAAAAAGGCTGTAAAACACACCCGGAAAGGGCTAGAGGGCTGCAAAAGGCAGCAAAATGTAGTTAAATCCCCTGCAAACAAATGTAGATAGGGAAATGATGAGTTAACATAAAATAAATAAAAATTAAACAATATTAATTGGAGTGAGGTCCCATAGCACAGAATCAGGCTTCAAGTCACCCACCAATGGAGAAGGTCACTTACTATTATTTTGACCACAGCACCCAGACAAAGGAGAGAGGTCCCACAGCAGAGAACCAGGCATCATATCACCCACCACAGGAGTAGGCCACCATTTAGTTACTTTGACCCCTACACCCAGACGGAGGAGAGAGGTTACACAGCAGAGAATCAGGCATTTAGATCACCCACCACAGGAGTAGGCCACCATTGAATCAGACCCCGGCAACCATGTCAGATTGCACAAGCATAAGCTTTATATCAATCAGCACAGGAGAAGGCGACTTTGACAGACTTTGACCCCTACACCCGGACGGAGGAGAGAGGTTTCAAAGCAGAGAATCAGGCATTTAGATCACCCACCACAGGAGTAGGCCCCAATTTAATGGGACCCCGGCAACCATGTCAGATGGCACAACCATCAGCTTCATATCAATCAGCACAGGAGAAGGCGACTTTGAAAGACTTTGACCCCTACACCCAGACGGAGGAGAGAGGTTTCACAGCAGAGAATCAGGCATTTAGATCACCCACCACAGGAGTAGGCCCCCATTGAATCAGACCCTGGCAACCATGTCAGATGGCACAACCATCAGCTTTAAATCAATCAGCACAGGAGAAGGCGACTTTGAAAGACTTTGACCCCTACACCCAGATGGAGGAGAGAGGTTTCACAGCAGAGAATCAGGCATCATATCAACCACCACAGGAGAAGCCACCATTTAGTTACTTTGACCCCTGCACCCAGGAAGAGGAGAAAGGCACCACAGCACATATTCTGGCATCATATCAGCCACCACAGGAGAAGCCACCATTGAGTTACTTTGACCCCCGCAACCAGGAAGAGGAGAGAGGCACCACAGCACATATTCTGGCATCATATCAGCCACCACAGGAGAAGCCACCATTGAGTTACTTTGACCCCCGCACCCAGGAAGAGGAGAGAGGCACTACAGCACATATTCTGGCATCATATCAGCCACCACAGGAGAAGCCACCATTGAGTTACTTTGACCCCTGCACCCAGGAAGAGGAGAGAGGCCCCACAGCACATATTCTGGCATCATATCAGCCACCACAGGAGAAGCCACCATTTAGTTACTTTGACCCCTTCACCCAAACAGAGGAGAGAGGTTCCACATCAGAGAATCAGGCATCATATCAACCACCACAGGAGTAGGCCACAATTTAATGGGACCCCGGCAACCATGTCAGATGGCACAACCATCAGCTTCATATCAATCAGCACAGGAGAAGGCGACTTTGAAAGACTTTGACCCCTACACCCAGACGGAGGAGAGAGGTTTCACAGCAGAGAATCAGGCATTTAGATCACCCACCACAGGAGAAGGCCCCCATTGAATCAGACCCTGGCAACCATGTCAGATGGCACAACCATCAGCTTTATATCAATCAGCACAGGAGAAGCCACCATTGAGTTACTTTGACCCCTGCACCCAGGAAGAGGAGAGAGGCCCCACAGCACATATTCTGGCATCATATCAGCCACCACAGGAGAAGCCACCATTGAGTTACTTTGACCCCCGCACCCAGGAAGAGGAGAGAGGCACCACAGCACATATTCTGGCATCATATCAGCCACCACAGGAGAAGCCACCATTGAGTTACTTTGACCCCTGCACCCAGGAAGAGGAGAGAGGCCCCACAGCACATATTCTGGCATCATACTAACCACCACAGGAGAAGCCACCATTGAGTTACTTTGACCCCTGCACCCAGGAAGAGGAGAGAGGCCCCACAGCACATATTCTGGCATCATATCAGCCACCACAGGAGAAGCCACCATTGAGTTACTTTGACCCCCGCACCCAGGAAGAGGAGAGAGGCACCACAGCACATATTCTGGCATCATATCAGCCACCACAGGAGAAGCCACCATTGAGTTACTTTGACCCCTGCACCCAGGAAGAGGAGAGAGGCCCCACAGCACATATTCTGGCATCATACTAACCACCACAGGAGAAGCCACCATTGAGTTACTTTGACCCCTGCACCCAGGAAGAGGAGAGAGGCCCCACAGCACATATTCTGGCATCATATCAGCCACCACAGGAGAAGCCACCATTGAGTTACTTTGACCCCCGCACCCAGGAAGAGGAGAGAGGCACCACAGCACATATTCTGGCATCATATCAGCCACCACAGGAGAAGCCACCATTGAGTTACTTTGACCCCCGCACCCAGGAAGAGGAGAGAGGCACCACAGCACATATTCAGGCATCATATCACACACCACAGGAGAAGGCCTCTTTCAGTGATTTAGGCCTTTGGACCCAGACAGAGGAGAGAGGCACCACAGCACATATTCTGGCATCATATCAGCCACCACAGGAGAAGCCACCATTGAGTTACTTTGACCCCTGCACCCAGGAAGAGGAGAGAGGCCCCACAGCACATATTCTGGCATCATATCAGCCACCACAGGAGAAGCCACCATTTAGTTACTTTGACCCCTGCACCCAGGAAGAGGAGAGAGGCACCACAGCACATATTCTGGCATCATATCAGCCACCACAGGAGAAGCCACCATTTAGTTACTTTGACCCCTTCACCCAAACAGAGGAGAGAGGTTCCACATCAGAGAATCAGGCATCATATCAACCACCACAGGAGTAGGCCACAATTTAGTTTATTTGACCCCTGCACCCAGGAAGAGGAGAGAGGCCCCACAGCACATATTCTGGCATCATATCACACACCACAGGAGAAGGCCTCTTTCAGTGATTTAGGCCTTTGGACCCAGACAGAGGAGAGAGGTCAGAGATTAGCTTCATATCCCCCAGCACAGCAGAAGACCGCTTTATTTGACTTAGGCCTCAGCACCCAGACAGAAGACAGAGGTAGCATGGCAGAGGTTATGGCTTCATGTCACCCGTTAGTTTAACCGGCCACTTTCATCTGGTTAGGCCCCGGCGCCCAGACAGAGAAGAGTTTCATTCAACTGTGGGTTTCATAAAATTTGTATCAAATAAAGAAGTGGCCCGTAGCACAACAAGACATGTTTTAGGCAGTTAATAAGGACTACTCTGCACAAGGGAGGGACAGGTCCTGTGGGATCCATGCCTGGTTCATCTTTATGAAGGTCAGCTTGTCCACGTTGGCTGTGGACAGGCGGCTGCGCTTGTCAGTAATGACGCCCCCTGCCGTGCTGAATACGCGTTCAGATAAAACGCTGGCCGCCGGGCAGGAAAGCACCTCCAAGGCATAACATGCTAACTCTGGCCACGTGGACAATTTCGAAACCCAGTAGTTGAATGGGGCCGAACCATCCGTCAGGATGTGGAGGGGTGTGCAGACATACTGTTCAACCATGTTAGTGAAATGCTGCCTCCTGCTAACACGTTCCGTATCAGGTGTCGGTGCAGATAGCTGTGGCGTGGAGACAAAACTTTTCCACATTTCTGCCATGCTAACCCTGCCCTCAGATGAGCTGGCTGTGACACAGCTGCGTTGGCGACCTCTTGCCACTCCTCTGCCTTCACCTTCCACCTGTTCCCCTGTGACATGTGGGAATGCTCTCAAGAGCGCCTCTATCAGCGTGCGCTTGTACTCGCGCATCTTACGGTCGCGCTCCAGTTCAGGAATTAAAGTGGGCACATTGTCTTTATACCGGGGATCCAGCAGGGTGGCCACCCAGTAGTCTGCACACGTTAAAACGTGGGCAACTCTGCTGTCGTTGCGCAGGCATTGGAGCATATATTCGCTCATGTGGGCCAGGCTACCCATGGGTAAGGACAAGCTGTCCTCTGTGGGAGGCGTATCGTCATCGTCCACCGTATCCCCCCAGCCACGCACCAGTGATGGGCCTGGGCTGCCACCCCGCTGTGAACTTGCGTCATCCTCGTCCCCCTCCACCTCCTCCTCCTCATCCTCCTCGTCCTCCAGTACAGTGCCTTGGCTGGCGACTTGTGAACCTGTCCTCTGCTGCTTAAACAAACCTCCCTCTGAGCCACTTCGAACAGACTGGCCCGAAAGTGTTAGAAACGAGCCCTCATCCTCCTCCTCCTCCTCCACCTGGGCCACCTCCTCTAACATCATTGCCCTAAGTGTTTTCTCAAGGAGACATAGAAGTGGTATTGTAACGCTGATAACAGTGTCATCGCCACTGGCCATGTTGGTGGAGTACTCGAAACAGCGCAGCAGGGCACACAGGTCTCGCATGGAGGCCCAATCATTGGTGGTGAAGTGGTGCTGTTCGGCAGTACGACTGACGCGAGCGTGCTGCAGCTGAAACTCCACTATGGCCTGCTGCTGCTCGCACAGTCTCTCCAGCATGTGCAAGGTGGAGTTCCACCGGGTGGGCACGTCGCATATGAGGCGGTGAGCGGGAAGGCCGAAGTTCCGCTGTAGCGCAGACAGGCGAGCAGCGGCAGGATGTGAACGGCAGAAGCGCGCACAGACGGCCCGCACTTTATGCAGCAGCTCTGACATGTTGGGGTAGTGGTGAATGAACCTCTGCACCACCAAGTTCAGCACATGCGCCAGGCAAGGGATGTGCGTCAAACCGGCTAGTCCCAGAGCTGCCACGAGATTTCGCCCATTATCGCATACCACCAGGCCTGGCTTGAGGCCCACCGGCAGAAACCACTCGTCGGTCTGTTGTTCAATACCCCGCCACAACTCCTTTGCGCTGTGGGGCCTGTCCCCCAAACATATGAGTTTCAGAATGGCCTGCTGACGTTTACCCCAGGCTGTGCTGAAGTTGGTGGTGAAGGTGTGTGGCTGACCGGATGAGCTGGTGGAAGCAGTGGAGGAGGAAGCCGAGTAGGAGGAGGAGGCTACAGGAGGCAGAGAATGATGCCCTGCGATCCTAGGGGGCGGAAGGACGTGCGCCAAGGAACTGTCCGCCGGGGGCCCAGCCGCCACTACATTCATCCAGTGTGCAGTTAGTGAGATATAGCGTCCCTGGCCGTGCTTACTGGTCCACGTATCTGTGGTTAGGTGGACCTTGCCACAAATGGCGTTGCGCAGTGCACACTTGATTTTATCGGACACTTGCATGTGCAGGGAAGGCACGGCTGTCTTGGAGAAGTAGTGGCGGCTGGGAACCACATACTGCGGGACAGCCATGGCCATCAGCTGTTTGAAGCTGTCTGTGTCCACCAGCCGGAATGACAGCATTTCAAAGGCCAGCAGTTTAGAAATGCTGGCGTTCAGGCCAAGGGCTCGAGGGTGACTCGGGGGGAATTTGCGCTTCCTCTCTAAGGTTTGAGATATTGAGAGCTGAACGCTGCTGTGTGATATAGTGGAGACGCTAGTTGACGGTGGCGGTGGTGGTGGTGTCGGTGGCACATCCTCTGTTTGCTGCTCGGCAGGTGGCAACATTCCTCTCGAGGCGGAAGCCGAGGCAGCAGCGGTAGAGGGAGCAGGGGGAGCCTCAGCGAGTGCCTGGTTTTTAAGGTGTGTACCCCACTGCAGTTCATGCTTTGCATGTAGATGCCTGGTCATGCAGGTTGTGCTGAGGTTCAGAACGTTAATGCCTCGCCTCAGGCTCTGATGGCAGAGCGTGCAAGTCACTCGGGTCTTGTCGGTAGGACATTGTTTAAAGAAGTGCCATGCCAGGGAACTCTTTGAAGCTGCCTTTGTGGGGCTGGGTCCCTGTTGGCGATGTCCAGTAGCAGGCGAACTCTGGGGGCGGCGGCTCGTCTGCTTTGGCCCCCTGCTCCCTCTTTGGCTTCGCTGTTGTCTCGGTCTCACCACTACCTCTTCCTCTGAACTGTGAAAGTCATCGCCACGACCTTCAGTCCATGTGGGGTCTAAGACCTCATCGTCCTCTGCATCGTCTTCCACCCAGTCTCCCTCCCTGACCTCCTCCTGTTCAGTCTGCACACTGCAAAAAGACGCGGCAGTGGGCACCTGTGTTTCGTCATCATCAGAGAGTCGGTGACTCTGCTGTGGTGGTATTCCCATGTCCTCTTCATCTGGAGACATAAGTGGTTGTGCGTCAGTGCATGGTATGTCTTCCTCCACTGGGGAAGGGCTAGGTGGACGCCCCTGGGAAACCCTGGAAGCAGAGTCTTCAAACAGAAGAAGAGACTGCTGCATAACTTGTGGCTCAGACCGTTTCCCTGATATGCTTGGGGGTGATGTGACAAACTGATGGGCTTGGTTTTCAGGTGCCACCTGTGCGCTTTCCGCAGAAGACTGGGTGGAAGACCATGTGGTGAACGTGCTGGAAGCACTGTCGGCCACCCAATCGATTAATGCCTGTACCTGCTCAGGCCTTACCATCCTAAGAGCGGCATTGGGCCCCACGAGATATTGCGGTACATTCTGCCGGCTAGTTGAGGGAGTTCGTTCCCTACTGTGTGCGCCTGGGGCCGAACGGCCACGTCCTCTACCAGCAACAGAGGCTCCACGGACACCACCACGACCGCGTCCTCGTCCCTTAATAGTATTTTTCTTCATTGTTGCGATTCAACTCGCACCACAATGAAATATATTATTTTTTATAAGCAAAATCCCCTCACTGGAATACTTTCAGTTTTTTGACTGTATGGATTACAGATGGAATGACTGTTATATGTGAGTACCGCTTTCTTTGACAGATTCTAGTATGGGTACATATATGTTTTCCCAACCCCAGCACATTAGTTTGCTAATTCCAGATGTATGAAACGCAGGCCTAACTGTATCTAGTATATTGAACGCCAGATAAACTAACTTGGCCTTTTTTAAATAAAAAAAAAATTCCCTCACTGGAATACTTTCAGTCTTTTGACTGTATGGATTACAGATGGAATGACTGTTATATGTGAGTACCGCTTTCTTTGACAGATTCTAGTATGGGTACATATATGTTTTCCCAACCCCAGCACATTAGTTTGCTAATTCCAGATGTATGAAACGCAGGCCTAACTGTATCTAGTATATTGAACGCCAGATAAACTAACTTGGCCTTTTTTAAATAAAAAAAATCCCCTCACTGGAATACTTTCAGTCTTTTGACTGTATGGATTACAGATGGAATGACTGTTATATGTGAGTACCGCTTTCTTTGACAGATTCTAGTATGGGTACATATATGTTTTCCCAACCCCAGCACATTAGTTTGCTAATTCCAGATGTATGAAACGCAGGCCTAACTGTATCTAGTATATTGAACGCCAGATAAACTAACTTGGCCTTTTTTAAATAAAAAAAATTCCCTCACTGGAATACTTTCAGTCTTTTGACTGTATGGATTACAGATGGAATGACTGTTATATGTGAGTACCGCTTTCTTTGACAGATTCTAGTATGGGTGCATATTTGTTTTCCCAACCCCAGCACATTAGTTTGCTAATTCCAGATGTATGAAACGCAGGCCTAACTGTATCTAGTATATTGAACGCCAGATAAACTAACTTGGCCTTTTTTAAATAAAAAAAATTCCCTCACTGGAATACTTTCAGTCTTTTGACTGTATGGATTACAGATGGAATGACTGTTATATGTGAGTACCGCTTTCTTTGACAGATTCTAGTATGGGTACATATATGTTTTCCCAACCCCAGCACATTAGTTTGCTAATTCCAGATGTATGAAACGCAGGCCTAACTGTATCTAGTATATTGAACGCCAGATAAACTAACTTGGCCTTTTTTAAATAAAAAAAAAATTCCCTCACTGGAATACTTTATGGCTTTTCACTGTATGGATTACAGGTGGACTGGTATTAGTAGGGGTGACACAAGCACACCCAAGTCCCTGATGTAGGATTTCTATGGCACAGACCACTATTACAAGTGATTAATGGACGTTGGGAGAGATTGTGCTGCAGCACTAGTCCCAAGATGGCCGCCGCCTATCAGCCCAGTAACATGTGCCACAAAATGGTCTGCACAACCTTTAAAAAAAATAGCCTTGGACTGTGCTGCTAAATCGCTATTGGTCTGAATCCCAGGTGTAGATGTCTGACTTGTTTGGAGCTTTGGAATGCACACTGTGGCAGCTTCTGCTGCAGCACTACAAGTCGCAAAATGGCGGCCGGCGGTCAGCCCAGGTACATGTGGATGGAAAAATCACTCTGGCCACTCTAAAAATAGCCAATCCCTATCAAAAAAGCAGCTCAGCTGCAGTTGTTCAGATGAATCACAGGTGGAGGAGAGAAATTTGCTTCCAGTTATTCAATTATCCCTGCCTATTCTCGCCCTAGCATCAGCTGCGTCTATCCCTGTTCTATTCACATCGGGAGTGAGCACGTCCCGACGTGCGCACAAGCTTATAAAGAGGCTGAGTCACATGCTGCACTTGGCCAATCACAGCCTTGCCAATAGTAGGCATGGCTGCGATGGCATCTTAGGGCAAGTAGTATGATGCATGTTGATTGGCTGCTTTGCAGCCTTTCAAAATGCGCCAAAATACATGCCGAACGACGAACCCGAACCCGAACTTTTACGAAAAAGTTCGGGTTCGGGTCCGTGTCACGAACACCCCAAAATTCGGTACGGACCCGAACTATGCTCGAACTGTTCGCTCAACACTAATCAACAATAACTCAAATAATTTGAAGTTCACATCCAATATTGGAAGTGAAAGGGTTGAGGTTTTAGATATTGAAATTACACGAAAAGACAATAGATATTTATGTAATACATTTCATAAACCTACGGCCAAAAATGGATATATTCCTTTCTCGAGTTGCCACCTGCCAAGGTGGCTAATAAATATTCCCTTCGGACAATTTTGCCGACTCAAGCGTAATTGTACGGAAGATGGTAAATTTGAGGAAGAGGCCAACTCCATGAGTGATCAATTTAGAGAAAAAAATTATCCTGAAACAATAGTTAATGAAGCCCTTATCAAAGTAAAACTTAGATAGAAAGACCTTCTTTGAACCAATACAAAAATCTAAACAAGAAGAGAATTTGGATTTTAGAATTATCCTCCCATATAACACTCAAGCAAAACAGATAGAATCCATCATAAAATCCCATTGGCATCATCTACACAATGATAAAACAAAAGGGATGCTTCTGCCTCCAACTCCTAAAATTACATATTCAAGGCCTCCAAATTTAGGAATCCAAATAGCCCCCTCAGTGAAAGAGAGAACTAAAAAAGGCCCAATATCAAATTGGCTTTAACCAAAAGGCTTTTTTAGATGCGGGAAATGTTTAGGCTGTAGAAAAACAAAGTTCTCGAGAAAAACAACAATAGTTACCTCCACACAAAATTCCCACTCCATGACCATCAAGTATTTCCTCACATGTAATTCAGCTAATGTTATCTACCTAATCCAGTGCCATGCTCGAGACAATATATAGGAAGAACTAAACGAACATTGAAAGTCAGGATAGCAGAACACCTAAATAATATTAATAAAGGTTATGAAAAACATTCGCTATCCAGACATTTCAAGGAAGTACACAACCAAGACCCTAAGGGTCTCTCCTTCATGGCACTGGAGAAGGTGGAGAAACATTGGCGGGGAGGGAATCAGATTGAGAGATTATCAAGGGCAGAATCTAGAAAAATATACAAATTCGGTAGTCTTTTGCCGAGGGGCTTAAATGCGGAATTGGAAATATTCGGCTTTATATGAAAACAGGGTGGTCCGTGTGGGTGTCGATGCAGAGTTGCATGTCAGGCTGTTTTTCCAGCACTGCAACTCTCCCTCTACCTCACATGCCCCCCCCCCCCCCTTCACACCATTCCAGCCCTAAGAATGTTTGAAAATTACAGATATATACACTATTCCAATAAATATATTGTGAAAGAAAGAAGGTTTCTGCACAAAAATCTTGTATGATTGGTCTCACAAACGCAATAACACGGATGTGAGACAAATAGCGCATCTATATTTAAACAAAACGCAATCAAATCGTAGATGCATTTTTAATTGGAAATGGGGTTTCAAGGAATTTTTATTGGAAGGGAATAAACCACTCCATATAGAACCATTGGGAATCTGTATTAAGCCCATATACAAACCAGATTCAAAAAAAGTTGGGACACTAAACAAATTGTGAATAAAAACTGAATGCAATGATGTGGAGATGGCAAATGTCAATATTTTATTTGTTATAGAACGTAGATGACAGATCAAACGTTTAATCCGAGTAAGTGTATCATTTTATAGGAAAAATACGTTGATTCCAATTTTCACGGTGTCAACAAATCCCCAAAAAGTTGGGACAAGTAGCAATAAGAGGCTGGAAAAAGTAAATTTGAGCATAACGAAGAGCTGGAAGACCAATTAACACTAATTAGGTCAATTGGCAACATGATTGGGTATAAAAAGAGCTTCTCAGAGTGGCAGTGTCTCTCAGAAGACAAGATGGGTAGAGGATCACCAATTCCCACAATGTTGCGCAGAAAGATAGTGGAGCAATATCAGAAAGGTGTTACCCAGCGAAAAATTGCAAAGACTTTGCATCTATCATCATCAACTGTGCATAACATCATCCGAAGATTCAGAGTCTGGAACAATCTCTGTGTGTAAGGGTCAAGGCCGTAAAACCATACTGGATGCCCGTGATCTCCGGGCCCTTAAACGACACTGCACCACAAACAGGAATGCTACTGTAAAGGAAATCACAGAATGGGCTCAGGAATACTTCCAGAAACCATTGTCAGTGAACACAATCCACCGTGCCATCTGCCGTTGCCAGCTGAAACTTTAAAGTGCAAAGAAGAAGCCATTTCTAAGCAAGATCCACAAGCTCAGGCGTTTTCACTGGGCCAGGGATCATTTAAAATGGAGTGTGGCAAAATGGAAGACTGTTCTGTGGTCAGACGAGTCACGATTTGAAGTTCTTTTTGGAAATCTGGGACACCATGTCATCCGGACCAAAGAGGACAAGGACAACCCAAGTTGTTATCAACGCTCAGTTCAGAAGCCTGCATCTCTGATGGTATGGGGTTGCATGAATGCGTGTGGCATGGGCAGCTTGCATGTATGGAAAGGCACCATCAATGCAGAAAAATATATTCAGGTTCTAGAACAACATATGCTCCCATCCAAACGTCATCTCTTTCAGGGAAGACCCTGCATTTTTCAACAAGATAATGCCAGACCACATTCTGCATCAATCACAACATCATGGCTGCGTAGGAGAAGGATCCGGGTACTGAAATGGCCAGTCTGCAGTCCAGATCTTTCACCTATAGAGAACATTTGGCGCATCATAAAGAGGAAGGTGCAACAAAGAAGGCCCAAGACGATTGAACAGTTAGAGGCCTGTTGTAGACAAGAATGGGAGAGTATTCCTATTTCTAAACTTGAGAAACTGGTCTCCTCGGTCCCCAGACGTCTGTTGAGTGTTGTAAGAAGAAGGGGAGATGCCACACAGTGGTGAACATGGCCTTGTCCCAACTTTTTGGGGATTTGTTGACACCATGAAATTCTGATTCAACATATTTTTCCCTTAAAATAGTACATTTTCTCAGTTTAAACTTTTGTTCCGTGATTTATGTTCTATTCTGAATAAAATATTAGAAGTTGGCACCTCCACATCATTGCATTCAGTTTTTATTCACGATTTGTATAGTGTCCCAACTTTTTTGGAATCCGGTTTGTATTTATTGGTTTCATATTTTATTTTTATTTTTAATGCTATATATCACCAATTTTATTTTTATTTTTATATTGTATTGAGATTAAACTTGTTGTTTTTATAAGCCGTAGTGGTAATATACAAGAAAACATGAGGTATACCCTCGCATTGAACATTGTAAGGCAGAATATTACAAAGGAGGGCCTAACATGAAATAATTCTGAATGGATTATGTTATATATACAAAATTGCAAGTACAGCAGGAAAAACGCATCCTTACGAAAAGAACTGCACCTAAAACGCA
This sequence comes from Bufo bufo, assembly GCF_905171765.1. NCBI lineage: Eukaryota > Metazoa > Chordata > Amphibia > Anura > Bufonidae > Bufo > Bufo bufo. The sequence goes on along the minus strand of NC_053391.1, from coordinate 151,975,190 downwards.
AACAAACCGCAATGAAATAAAATGACATCCAGGAATTGGATCCAGACCGGATTTTGGATATAACCAAGATCCAGACCCGACTTTTTGGAAGACCAACATTAACTATAAAATACACTGACTTACGGAATCGGGGTATGCCACTGAGGAAGGGGAAAGCGTCTCCCCGAAATGCGTTTGGCGTGAATTCTGGATAGATACCCCGAATTTTCCATGGAATCTAGTGCACTATAACAAAAAGAAGGACTCTCTTCACTCCATAACAAAAGACCTCAATACGTCATTTACCAGCGCCTGGAAGCAGAGAATCGTGATCCTCACATAGGATTACCACCTGACGATCAGCTGTGAGAGACACGAGGGACGCCAACAACTCCGCAGCCGGGACGCCGGCTCAGAGAACGGAGGAAAGACTCACCAATAAGTCCCATCAAAATAACAGCACAGGCAGAGGTAAAATATTATGAGGCACATTATTAAGATATGAGGAGATGAAGTGAATAAGAGAAAACTCTATTAGCTACCCACCAAGGACTTTCTTTTTCAGCAATTTAATTACAACTGTTTGAAACAGTGTATAGCCGGCATAATAAAAATAAGATACTGCCTACAAAAAGTATAAAGTGTGTGGAGCGCTATTTGAATATTATTTTCTTCCTGGACACAATTCTTGCTGATACGGGACATTATCGTTCAGTGACTTATCAGCACAACCGGTGCTATTTTCCAATAAAATATAGGATTGGCTCATGAAAATATTTTATGAAGTTTAACTCATTAGGAGAAATACCATTCAAGTAAGCGGAGACCGGTTGCACCATTTTTCTCTCCAAAATAACAGCCTATATCCAATATTTAGGACCTTATTGGGTCCACACTAGGAAATATAGGAGAGAAAATCTGGTACTACCAGTCCCTGCTTGTTCTTTTTTAATATGTTTTAAAAAAAAAAAAAAAAAAAATTAAATAGTGATAATATGCATATTGTGTTTTGATGTAATATTTTTTTCTTTATAATGAATTTTTATTGTATTGCATGTGCTATTGTTAATATAATAGTGTCCTATATTTCCATATATGAGTGCCCATCCCATATTTCTATACAAACCATATCAAGCTTTGAGGGGTGTCTCAATTTTTGGTTTGGAGCACGTACCCTGAGAGAACAGAGGTGAGCGGATCTCTTTACTCACTTTCCTGTAAAAATCATATGCACCCTAAACTAGTACCAACAATACTGCCACCCTACCCCGTAGTTTCTAAAATGGGGTCACTTTTTTGGAGTTTCTACTCTAGGGGTGCATCAGGGGGGCTTCAAATGGGACATGGTGTCAAAAAAAAACAGTCCAGCAAAATCTGCCTCCCAAAAACGGTATGACATTCCTTTCCTTCTGCGCCCTGCCGTGTGCCCGTACAGCAGTTTACGACCACATATGGGGTGTTTCTGTAAACTACAGAATCAGGGCCATAAATATTGAGTTTTGTTTGGCTGTTAACCCTTGATTTGTTACTGGGAAAAATTTATTAAATTGGAAAATTTGCCAAAAAATTTAAATTGGAAAATTTCATCTCCATTTGCCAATAACTCTTGTGGAACACCTAAAGGGTTAACAACATTTGTAAAATCTGTTTTGAATACCTTGAGTGGTGTAGTTTCTTAGATAGGGTCACTTTGATGGAGTTTCTACTCTTGGGGTGCATCAGGGGGGCTTCAAATTGGACATGGTGTAAAAAAAAACAGTGCAGCAAAATCTGCCTTCCAGAAACCGTATGGCATTCCTTTCCTTCTGCGCCCTGCCGTGTGCCCGTACAGCGGTGTACGATCACATATGGGGTGTTTCTGTTAACTACAGAATCAGGGCCATAAATATTAAGTTTGGTTTGGCTGTTAACCCTTGCTTTGTGACTGGAAAAGATATTAAAATGGAAAATCTGCCAAAAAAGTGAAATTTTGAAATTGCATCTCATCTTTATTTTCCATAAATTCTTGTGGAACACCTAAAGGGTTAACAAAGTATGTAAAATCAGTATTGAATACCTTGAGGGGTGTAGTTTATAGAATGGGGTCATTTTTGGGTGATTTCTATTGCGAAACCAACCTCGCCACTGGGTTTTGGAGGGGCCTGGCTACCAGCCTCTTGCCCCAGGATTATGGGCCCTCTCATCAGCCAGGCTTCCTTTGTTCACAAAGGAATTGTACTAACTTGAACCCCTGGTCTAATTTGTGCCATTTTGGGATGTTAAATGACTATGTGTATTGAAAAGGGTGGGACATTGTATACGCTGAGTAGTGAGGTCTGTTCCATTGTCTCTCTGTGTGTATTGGCGGTGTCCTTTGTCCTGAGAGATAATTGAATTACGTCTCGGTTGTCTCCAGGACAGAAGACATTGTGTATTCTCCTGCCTGTGATGATTGCATCAACCCAGAGTGAGGTAATTGGATCACGGGCAGAGGGGAGGATTTTGTGTGGCAGTGTTTGAGTGTGTTGTACGTGGTTATTTCCTGTTTTTACAAAACTCTGTGGGTGGTAACCTTGTTGGAAAAAGTGTATAAATCAATGCCTGTGTGTTCAAATAAAGAGTTCTTGTTTTACCCTTTACCATGTTGAGGCTGGTGTTTGGGTAACTGATCGACACTGAGGGATTGCTATACGCTGAAGATTTGCTATACTCCCCTGGCATAACTACTAGCTCTTGTAAGAGCTGTTCGTGCTCTCGGGATTTGGGAGAGGTTCCCCCACTGGAGCCTGGAGCCTTGTCGTAGGTCCAGGGTGGGTAGGAGACGGTGAGACCTCAACCAAGCTTCGGCGGTTCATGGGGTCTGCAGCGCTTGTGGTGTCAAGTTGAGTGCTTGGGGACCTCGGGAAGCACTAGGAGCATCTATCAATGGAGGTACCCGGTCGGGGTGCTAGGAGATCAGTTACAGTTTCTATTATGTAAGCCTCGCAAAGTGACTTCAGACCTGAACTGGTCCCTAAAAATTGGGTTTTTTAAAATTTCTGAAAAATTTCAAGATTTGCTTCTAAACTTCTAAGCCTTGTAACATCCCCAAAAAATAAAATATCATTCCCAAAATTATCCAAACATGAAGTAGACATATGGGGAATGTAAAGTAATAACTATTTTTGGAGGTATTACTATGTATTATAGAAGTAGAGAATTTGAAATTTGGAAATTTGCCATTTTTACAAATTTTTGGTAAATTTGGTATTTTTTTATAAATAAAAATGTTTTTTTTTTTACTTCATTTTACCAGTGTCATGAAGTATAATATGTGTCTCAGAATGGCCTGGATAAGTCAAAGCGTTTTAAAGTTATCAGCACTTAAAGTGACACTGGTCAGATTTGTAAGGTGAAATAAGGCTGTGTCCTGAAGGGATTAAAGAGGATGGAACCAGTTCTTAATAATACATTTACAACATAGACATAATTTGACCACAAATTCATGTCTGACGGGACTAGTGATGAGCGAAGTTTTCAAAAATGATATTTTGCTGCTTCGCCAAACTTCAACAAGAAATTCAACAAGAAGTACTTTGTCATGAATCTCATTCCATTTTATGTATCGGGCGCAATGACAGGGAATGACGATCACACCTCTCCACCATTAAACCCCCCCAGATGCCTCGTTCAACTCTTAACCACCTCAGCCCCCAGTGCTTAACCACCTCAGCCCCCCTAGCTTAAACACCCTTAATGACCAGACCACTTTTTACAATTCTGCACTACACTACTGTCACGGAACCATGAACCAGACGTACAACAAGAGATAAGTGAAAATAAGAAGGCTTTATTGAAAATAAAGCTGTAAAGCAAAAGTCCAAACGGATGGTGAAACCGAGCAGAGTCTTTGCGAAGCCAGAGGTCAGGAACCAGAAGGGTAGTCAGACGAAGCCAGGATCAGGAACCAGCAGGGTAGTCAGACGAAGCCAGGATCAGGAACCAGCAGGGTAGTCAGACGAAGCCAGGATCAGGAACCAGCAGGGTAGTCAGACGAAGCCAGGATCAGGAACCAGAAGCAGCAGCAGTCTTAGAAGCATGTGAACACAAGAGGACCAAGCAAGGAACTGAAGCCACAGACCTCCTATATATATGAGCTAGGCATCCAGCTCCTCCCAGGGGAAGGAGGAGCCGCAGGGTGGAAGGCTACAAGAAACCCAGGACCCAAGATGGCCGCCAGCACATGTCAAACGAAGGAGAGCAGCAAGCAGGTAAGACCATGACAGTACCTCCCCCTCAAGGGCCCCTCCTCCGCGGAGCACAAAACGGTTTCCGAGGGAAGCGTGCGTGGAAGGCTCGGAGCAAGGCAGGAGCATGGACATCTGTGGAGGGAACCCAGGAACGCTCCTCTGGACCATAACCACGCCAATGGACCAAAAACTGCAACCGACCGCGGACCAGGCGTGAGTCCAGGATATTGCTCACCTCATATTCCTCACGATTGCCCACTTGGACCGGACGAGGCCGAGGAACCGAGGAAGTGAAACGATTACACACCAGTGGCTTCAACAGGGAGACATGAAACACGTTGGAGATCCGCATGCCAGGAGGAAGCGCAAGGGCATAGGCTACCGGGTTTACCCTGCGAAGCACTCGGAAGGGACCAACAAAGCGAGGCGCCAGCTTGGGAGTGGGCACTCGAAGGTTGAGGTTGCGGGTGGACAACCATACACGGTCTCCGACCTGGTAGGAAGGAGCAGGCGCTCGTCTGCGATCAGCCTGGAATCTCTGGCGCTGCGCAGAGACCTCAAGGGACTTCTGGATCTGTACCCAAGAAGCACGTAGGACGGAAAGGTGATCCTCCACAGCCGGAATATCCTGGGGAGAGAATACCTCCGGTAACACGGCAGGTTGGAACCCATAATTGGCCATGAAGGGAGACGTCCCAGAGGAAGAGTTCACCGCCGTGTTCCTGGCAAACTCAGCCCAAGGCAGGAGGTCAACCCAATTGTCTTGGTGATCGGAGACATAGCAACGAAGGAATTGCTCCAAGGCCTGATTGGATCGTTCTGCGGCCCCATTGGACTGAGGGTGGTAGGCCGAGGAGAAGGAGAGATGAATCCCCAACTGGGAGCAAAAGGCGCGCCAGAACCTGGACACAAACTGACTCCCCCGATCCGACACAATCTCCTTAGGCAAACCGTGCAACCGGAAGACCTCCCTGGCAAAAATCGTGGCCAACTCTTGTGCAGAGGGTAACTTCTTGAGAGGAACACAGTGGCACATTTTGGAAAACCGATCCACAATCATGAGAATGACCGTATGGCCTCGGGATGCAGGGAGGTCCACAATGAAATCCATCCCCAGGTGTGACCATGGGCGCTCCCCGGTGGCTATGGGTTGCAGAAGGCCCAACGGAAGGTGCCGAGGGGACTTACTCTGGGCACAAACGGAGCATGCCGCTACATATGCGGCGATGTCGGAACGTAGGGAAGGCCACCAGAACAGACGTGAAACAGCCCAGGACAGCTGATTCTTTCCAGGATGCCCCGCGGTCTTGGAGTTATGGTAGGTTCGCAACAACCGAGTGCGCAACTCCTCAGGCACAAAACATCTGCCGTTGGGTCTCCCAGAGGGAGCACCAGATTGAGCCGCCAAAATCTGCTCACCCAGGGGAGAGGTCAGGCTGGTGCGAATGGCGGCCAGGATCTGATTCGGAGGTATGACCGAAGTCGGAATCGACTCCTCCCTGGACAGCTCGGAGTACTGCCGTGATAAGGCATCCGCCCTGATGTTCTTGGAACCGGGTAGGTAGGAGACCACGTAATTAAAACGTGACAAGAACAGAGCCCATCTGGCCTGACGTGGTGTCAATCTCTTGGCCTCAGAAAGGTAGGTCAGATTCTTATGGTCCGTCAGGATGAGAACCGGAACCACCGAACCCTCGAGCAAGTGCCTCCATTCTTTAAGGGCCTGCACGATGGCCAATAACTCCCTGTCACCAATCTGATAGTTGCACTCCGCGGAAGACAGTTTCCGGGAGTAAAACCCACAAGGAAGCAGAGGACCCTCTGGTGTTCTACGCTGAGACAGAAGGGCGCCTACTCCCGTCTCAGACGCGTCCACCTCGAGGACAAAGGGCAACCCAGGGTTGGGATGCGACAGAATCGGAGCCGACACAAAGGCGGACTTTAGGGCCTCAAAAGCTCGGATGGCCTCGAGCGGCCAGACCTGGGAATTACTGCCCTTCCTGGTCAGATCCGTGAGAGGCTTGGCCAGCATGGAAAAGTCCCTGATGAACTTCCGATAATAATTGGCGAAGCCCAAAAAGCGCTGCAGGGAACGAAGACCACTGGGCTGGGGCCACTGTAAGACAGCCGAAACCTTCTCAGGATCCATGGAGAACCCCTCAGCGGAAATGATGTAACCTAAGAAGGTTACCTGGGATCGGTGAAATTCGCATTTCTCAAGCTTACCGAACAGCTTGTTCTCTCGTAACCGTTGCAACACTCGTCTGACATCCAGAATGTGGGCCTCCATGGATTCAGAATATACCAAGATGTCATCCAAATAGACTACCACACACTGCTGCAACAGGTCACGGAAAACATCGTTGATGAATTCCTGAAAGACTGCGGGCGCATTGCACAACCCAAAGGGCATAACCAAGGATTCGTAATGACCGGTCCTGGTGTTAAACGCGGTCTTCCACTCATCGCCCGCCTTGATCCTTACCAGGTTATATGCCGCCCTCAGGTCGAGTTTGGTAAAGACCGTGGCCCCTTTAAGGCGATCGAACAGCTCGGAAATCAAGGGTATCGGGTAAGCGTTCTTGATCGTGATGCGATTGAGACCCCTGTAATCGATGCAAGGCCTCAACTCACCGCCCTTCTTTTTCACAAAGAAAAATCCAGCCCCTGCCGGGGACGAAGATTTGCGAATGTGTCCGCGTGAAAGCGCCTCCCTCACGTACTCCTCCATGGCCTCATTCTCCGCTACCGACAGTGGATAGACTTTGCCACGAGGAGGAACGGCACCAGATTGTAACTCTATGGCACAATCGTATGGGCGGTGCGGAGGTAGGGCAACCGCGCGCACCTTATCGAATACATCCCGGTACTCCTCGTATTCAGGAGGCAACAGAGAGTCCGAGGAAGTACACAGCAACTTGACAGACCCATGGATGCAACTAGCCCCACACTGCGGTGACCACGAGAGGATCTCGACCGATCTCCAATCGAAAGTCGGATTATGCTTCTGGAGCCAGGGGTACCCCAAGACCACCGAGTAGTGTGGAGACGAAATAACCTGGAGGCAGACCGACTCTCTGTGAACGGCACCAATGGCTATCCCCACTGGAAGGGTCTCATGAGTCACGTGTGGCGGCAGAAGGGGTCTGCCGTCTATCGCCTCAAGAGCCAGTGGGGAACCTCGAGCCTGCAGAGGAATGGAATTGGCGGCAGCGAACACACTATCAATGAACAAACCACCAGCACCAGAGTCCACCAACGCCTGGGTCGTCACCGAGCCCCCGACCCAGGAGAGGACAACAGTGATCAGTGGTTTGTCAACACGGGAAACCGGGGACGAGGAGACTCCACCCAAGATCTGCCCCCGACAGGATCTCAGGGTACGAGCGTTTCCCGGACGGTTCGGACATGCCAACCGAAAATGCCCACCGAGACCACAGTACATGCATCGGCCCTCGCGTCTCCGGAGTGCCCTCTCCCCCTCGGACAGGCGAGCAAACTCCAGCTGCATGGGTTCACCCCCAGACAAGTCATCCCCAGGAGGCGTGGGAGGAGAGGGAGGCACGGGTGGGACAGCAAACGTAGGCACCAATCTGTTAGAAGACCTCCGCAGGTTCTCCTTAAAGGAAGGTCTCTCCCTGAGTCTGGTGTCAATCAAAATCAGGAAAGAAATAAGAGACTCGAGCTCAACTGGTAGGTCCTTAGCTGCAACCTCATCCTTCAAGGCATCCGAGAGACCATGAGAGAAAGCAGCGACCAGAGCCTCATTATTCCAGCCCACCTCTGCTGCCAGGGTACGAAACTCAATGGCGTATTCAGCTACGGATCGTGAACCCTGTCTGATGGACATAAGGAGCTCGCAGCAGAGGCAGCACGAGCCGGCACATCGAATACCTTCCGAAGAGAAGCAACAAAACCGGAAAACTCGGCAACCACCGGATTGTTGTTCTCCCATAAAGGGCTGGCCCAGGCCAAGGCCTTGTCCGAGAGCAGCGAGATCAAGAAGCCCACCTTTGATCTCTCAGTGGGAAAGGCATGTGGCAGCAACTCGAAATAAATGCCCACCTGGTTAAGGAAACCTCGGCACTGAGTTGGCTCTCCCCCAAAGCGCTGTGGAAGAGGGGCAGAACCGGTCATACCCCGAAACACCGCAGGCGCAACAACAGGTGTCGGGGTAGACTCTGGCGCAACAACCGGAGCGGCAGTAGGAGCGGGCCCAGGAGCGACAACCGACCCATCGGCAACGGGAGCGAAATGAGCCGTGCGTTCAAGCAGGGTTTGCAACGCCACAGCGAACCGACCCAACAGGTGATCCTGCTGATCAAGTCTGGCAACCAGCGTGGGTAGCGAGGATGGCCCTGTACCGTCAGAATTCATGGCTTGGTCCTAATGTCACGGAACCATGAACCAGACGTACAACAAGAGATAAGTGAAAATAAGAAGGCTTTATTGAAAATAAAGCTGTAAAGCAAAAGTCCAAACGGATGGTGAAACCGAGCAGAGTCTTTGCGAAGCCAGAGGTCAGGAACCAGAAGGGTAGTCAGACGAAGCCAGGATCAGGAACCAGCAGGGTAGTCAGACGAAGCCAGGATCAGGAACCAGCAGGGTAGTCAGACGAAGCCAGGATCAGGAACCAGCAGGGTAGTCAGACGAAGCCAGGATCAGGAACCAGAAGCAGCAGCAGTCTTAGAAGCATGTGAACACAAGAGGACCAAGCAAGGAACTGAAGCCACAGACCTCCTATATATATGAGCTAGGCATCCAGCTCCTCCCAGGGGAAGGAGGAGCCGCAGGGTGGAAGGCTACAAGAAACCCAGGACCCAAGATGGCCGCCAGCACATGTCAAACGAAGGAGAGCAGCAAGCAGGTAAGACCATGACAACTACTTTCACGGTTTATTGCTCGGTCATACAACTTACCACCCAAATGAATTTTACCTCTTTTTCTTCTCCCTAATAGAGCTTTCATCTGGTGGTATTTAATTGCTGCTGACATTTTTACTTTTTTTGTTATTAATCGAAATTTAACGAAATTTTTTAAAAAAATGAAATTTTTCACTTCCAGTTGTAAATTTTTAAAAAAATAAAATACATTTCTATATAAATTTTTCTCAAAATTTATTGTTCTACATGTCTTTGATAAAAAAAAAAATGTTTGGGTAAAAAAAAATGGTTCGGGTAAAAGTTATAGCGTTTACAAACTATGGTACAAAAATGTGAATTTCCGCATTTTGAATCAACTCTGACTTTCTGAGCACCTGTCATGTTTCCTGAGGTTCTACAATGGCCAGACAGTACAAACACCCCACAAATGACCCCATTTCGGAAAGTAGACACCCTAAGGTATTCGCTGATGGGCATAGTGAGTTCATAAAACTTTTTATTTTTTGTCACAAGTTAGCGGAAAATGATGATTTTTTTATTTATTTTTTTTCCTTACAAAGTCTCATATTCCACTAACTTGTGACAAAAAAAAAAAACTCTCATGAACTCACTATGCCCATCACGAAATACCTTGGGGTGTCTTCTTTCCAAAATGGGGACACTTGTGGGGTAGTTATACTGCCCTGGCATTTTAGGGGCCCTAATGCGTGAGAAGAAGTCTGGAATCCAAATGTGTAAAAAATGCCCTGTAAAATCCTGAAAGTACTCATTGGAATTTGGGCCCCTTTGCCCACCTAGGCTGCAAAAAAGTGTCACACATGTGGTATCGCCGTACTCAGGAGAAACATAGAAACATAGAAACATATAGAAACATAGAAACATAGAATGTGTCGGCAGATAAGAACCATTTGGCCCATCTAGTCTGCCCAATATACTGAATACTATGGATAGCCCCCGGCCCTATCTTATATGAAGGATGGCCTTATGCCTATCCCATGCATGCTTAAACCCCTTCACTGTATTTGCAGCTACCACTTCTGCAGGAAGGCTATTCCATGCATCCACTACTCTCTCAGTAAAGTAATACTTCTTTATATTACTTTTAAACCTTTGCCCCTCTAATTTAAAACTGTGTCCTCTTGTGGTAGTTTTTCTTCTTTTAAATATGCTATCTTCCTTTACCGAGTTGATTCCCTTTATGTATTTAAAAGTTTCTATCATATCCCCTCTGTCTCTTCTTTCTTCCAAGCTATACATATTAAGGTCCTTTAACCTTTCCTGGTAAGTTTTATCCTGCAATCCATGTACTAGTTTAGTAGCTCTTCTCTGAACTCTCTCTAGAGTATCTATATCCTTCTGGAGATATGGCCTCCAGTACTGCGCACAATACTCCAACTGAGGTCTCACCAGTGTTCTGTACAGCGGCATAAGCACTTCACTCTTTCTACTGCTTATACCTCTCCCTATACATCCAAGCATTCTGCTGGCATTTCGTGCTGCTCTATTACATTGTCTTCCCACCTTTAAGTCTTCTGAAATAATTACTCCTAAATCCCTTTCCTCAGATACTGAGGTCAGGACTGTGTCAAATATTCTATATTCTGCCCTTGGGTTTTTACGCCCCAGGTGCATTATCTTGCACTTATCCACATTAAATTTCAGTTTTCAGTGTTCTGACCATTCTTCTAGTTTTCCTAAATCCTTTTCCATTTGGCGTTTCCCTCCAGGAACATCAACCCTGTTACATATCTTTGTGTCATCAGCAAAAAGACAAACCTTACCAGCGAGGCCTTTTGCAATATCACTTATGAAGATATTAAACAAAATCGGTCCCAGTACAGATCCCTGTGGAACCCCACTGGTAACATGACCTTGTTTTGAATGTTCTCCATTGACTACAACCCTCTGTTGTCTGTCACTCAGCCACTGCCTAATCCACTCAACAATATGGGAGTCCATGCTCAATGACTGCAGTTTATTGATAAGTCTTCTATGTGGGACAGTGTCAAAAGCCTTACTAAAATCTAGATATGCGATGTCTACTGCACCTCCATTTTATTCACCCAGTCAAAAAAATCTATAAGATTTGTTTGACATGATCTCCCTGAAGTAAACCCATGTTGTTTTTCATCTTGCAATCCATGGGATTTTAGATGTTCCACAATCCTATCCTTTAATAGGGTTTCCATTAATTTGCCTACTATTGATGTCAGACTCACTGGTCTATAGTTGCTCGATTCCTCCCTACTACCTTTCTTGTGAATGGGCACGACATTTGCCAATTTCCAATCTTCCGGGACGACTCCTGTTACTAATGATTGGTTAAATAAATCTGTTAACGGTTTTGCCAGCTCACCACTAAGCTCTTTTAATAATTTTGGGTGTATCTCATCAGGCCCCTGTGACTTATCCGTCTTCACCTTAGACAGCAAACTTAGAACATCTTCCTCTGTAAAGATACATGCATCAAACGATTTAATAGTCATTCTTTCTAGTGGAGGTCCTTCTCCTTTTTCTTTTGTAAAAACTGAACAGAAGTATTCATCAAGGCAGTCGGCTAGCCCTTTATTCTCTTCTACATACCTTCCGTCCTTTGTTTTTAATTTAGTTATTCCTTGTTTTAATTTCCTTTTTTCATTTATATATCTGAAGAATGTCTTATCCCCTTTTTTCATAGACTGAGCTAGTTTTTCTTCTGCCTGCGCTTTAGAAGTTCTTATAACTTGCTTGGCCTCTCTCTGCCTAATCTTGTAGATTTCCTAGGGTAATGTTTTTTGGGGTGTCTTTTTACATATACCCATGCTGGGTGAGAGAAATATCTCTCTAAAATTCAACTTTTCCCATTTTTTTTATACAAAGTTGTCATTATAGAGAGATATTTCTCTCACCCAGCATAAGGGTATATGTAAAAAGACACCCCAAAACACATTGCCCAACTTCTCCTGAGTACAGCAATACCACAGGTGTGACACTTTTTTGCAGCCTAGGTGCGCAAAGGGGCCCAAATTCCAATGAGTATCTTTTAGGTGGGCATTTGGATTCCAGACTTCTTCTCACGCTTTAGGGCCCCCTAAAATGCCAGGGCAGTATAAAAACCCAACTTGTGACCCAATTTTGGAAAGAAGACACCCCAAGGTATTCCATGAGGGGCATGGCGAGTTCATAGAACTTTTTATTTTTTGTCACAAGTTAGCGGAAAATGATGATTTTTTTTTCTTACAAAGTCTCATATTCCACTAACTTGTGACAAAAAATAAAATTTTACATGAACTCACTATGCCCATCACGAAATACCTTGGGGTGTCTTCTTTCCAAAACGGGGTCACTTGTGGTGTAGTTATACTGCCCTGGAATTTTAGGGGCCCTAATGCGTGAGAAGAAGTCTGGAATCCAAATGTGTAAAAAATGCCCTGTAAAATCCTAAAAGTACTCATTGGAATTTGGGCCCCTTTGCCCACCTAGGCTGCAAAACAGTGTCACACATGTGGTATCGTCGTACTCAGGAGAAGTAGGGCAATGTTTTTTGGGGTGTATTTTTACATATACCCATCCTGGGTGAGAGAAATATCTCTCTAAAAGTCAACTTTTCCCATTTTTTTATATAAAGTTGTCATTATAGAGAGATATTCCTCTCACCCAGCATGGGTATATGTAAAAAGACACCCCAAAACACATTGCCCAACTTCTCCTGAGTACAGCGATACCACATGTGTGACACTTTTTTGCAGCCTAGGTGCGCAAAGGGGCCCAAATTCCAATGAGTATCTTTTAGGAGGGCATTTGGATTCCAGACTTCTTCTCACGCTTTAGGGCCCCTAAAATGCCAGGGCAGTATAAAAACCCCACATGTGACCCCATTTTGGAAAGAAGACACCCCAAGGTATTCCGTGAGGGGCATGGCGAGTTCATAGAAGTTGTTTTTTTTTTGGCACAAGTTAGCGGAAATCTATTTTTTTTTTCTCACAAAGTCTCCCTTTCTGCTAACTTGTGACAAAAAATTAAATTTTACATGAACTCGCCATGCCCCTCACAAAATACCTTGAGGTGTCTTCTTTCCAAAATGGGGTCACATGTGGGGTATTTATACTGCCCTGGCATTTTAGGGGCCCTAAAGCGTGAGAAGAAGTCTGGAATCCAAATGCCCTCCTAAAAGATACTCATTGGAATTTGGGCCCCTTTGCGCACCTAGGCTTCAAAAAAGTGTCACACATGTGGTATCGCTGTACTCAGGAGAAGTTGGGCAATGTGTTTTGGGGTGTCTTTTTACATATACCCATGCTGGGTGAGAGGAATATCTCTCTATAATGACAACTTTATATAAAAAAATGGGAAAAGTTGACTTTTAGAGAGATATTTCTCTCACCCAGGATGGGTATATGTAAAAATACACCCCAAAAAACATTTGCCCTACTTCTCCTGAGTACGGCGATACCACATGTGTGACACTGTTTTGCAGCCTAGGTGGGCAAAGGGGCCCAAATTCAAATGAGTACTTTTAGGATTTTACAGGGCATTTTTTACACATTTGGATTCCAGACTTCTTCTCACGCATTAGGGCCCTAAAGCGTGAGACGAAGTCTGGAATATAAATGTCTAAAAATTTTTACGCATTTGGATTCTGTGAGGGGTATGGTGAGTTCATGTTAGATTTTATTTTTTGTACAAGTTAGTGGAATATGAGACTTTGTAAGAAAAAACAAACAAAAAAATTAATAAGAAAATATCAATTTCCGCTAACTTGTGCCAAAAAAATGTCTGAATGTAGCCTTACAGGGGGGTGATCAATGACAGGGGGGTGATCAGGGAGTGTATATGGGGTGATCACCACCCTGTCATTGATCACCCCCCTGTCATTGATCACCCCTCTGTAAGGCTCCATTCAGAGGTCCGTATGTGTTTTGCGGATCAACGGATCCATGGATCGGATCCGCAAAACACATACGGACGTCTGAATGGAGCCTTACAGGGGGGTGATCAATGACGGGGGGTGATCAGGGAGTCTATATGGGGTGATCACCACCCTGTCATTGATCACCCCCCTGTAAGGCTCCATTCAGAGGTCCGTATGTGTTTTGCAGATCCACGGATCCATGGATCAGATTCGCAAAACACATACGGACGTCTGAATGGAGCCTTACAGTGGGGTGATCAATGACAGGGGGGTGATCAATGACAAGGGGGTGATCAGGGAGTCTATATGGGGTGATCATCCCCCTGTCATTGATCACCCCCCTGTAAGGCTCCATTCAGACGTCCATATGTGTTTTGCGGATCCGATCCATGGATCCGTGGATCCGCAAAACACATACGGACCTCTGAATGGAGCCAGCCTTACAAGGGGGTGATCAATGACAGGGGGTGATCAGGGAGTCTATATGGGCTATATGTCATTGATCACCCCCCTGTAAGGCTCCATTCAGACGTCCGTATGTGTTTTGCGGATCCGCAGATCCATGGATCGGATCCGCAAAACACATACAGACGTCTGAATGGAGCCTTACAGGGGGGTGATCAATGACAGGGGGGTGATCAGGGAGTCTAATATGGGGTGATCAGGGGTTAATAAGGGGTTAATAAGTGTCAGGGGGGGTGTAGTGTAGTGGTGTTTGGTGCTACTTATTACAGAGCTGCCTGTGTCCTCTGGTGGTCGATCCAAGTAAAAGGGACCACCAGAGGACCAGGTAGCAGGTATATTAGACGCTGTTATCAAAAGAGCGTCTAATATATCTTTTAGGGGTTAAAAAAAAATTACATCTACAGCCTGCCAGCGAACGATCGCCGCTGGCAGGCTGCAGATCCACTCGCTTACCTTCGGTTCCTGTGAACGCGCGCGCCTGTGTGCACGCTTTCACAGGAAATCTCGCCTCTCGCGAGAGGACGCGTAGATGCGTCCACCCAGAATAACAGGGCCGCCGCAAAGACGCAATCCTGCGTACGGCGGTCCTGAGGTGGTTAAATATGAACTACAGTGCATGCCACTGAGTCCTGATATTCATCAGCTTCTGACTCTTCCCATCCCCTGTTACTGATTGACCGTTTTTCCAACTGAAATCAGCTGTAGTTGGGTGGGGACTAGTGTTGAGCGCGAATATTCGAAAAGCTAATTTTTATCGTGAATATCGGCACTTCGAGAATTTGCGAATATTTAGAATATAGTGCTTTTTATTTGCAATGACAAATATATATATATTTTTTTTAACACAATACACATCAGGTGAACATCGCTCCCTTCTTTTTGCTTGTGGGCCAATGAGAAGGTTTTCTCACAGCTTAGCAACATCCCTAGCAACCAATAGAAAATTTGCCTACCCCTTACTATATAAGAACCTCCCCAGCAGCTATTTTCTAAAGTTTATTGCAGTTATGAAAGAGACAGCAGTGTCATTGCTGTGCTCTGTGCTTTGTTGTATTACATTAGACTGTTAACTTATATATATAATTCAGATAGTTAGGGGGAGATAGTGTAGGTTAGATTGATCTATAGTGTAGCAGATATTCACAAAAATTTGGAAGCGCAAACATATTGGAGCACTCTATCTGCATATAAATCTATTCTAAAATTGCAAATTTGAATATTGCCCCTGCCGCTCATCACTAGTGGGGACAGCAGGGAGCTCCTGTATATTAGGACTCATTGGCACTCAAACTGTTCAACACAAGATTTTAGCAAAATATTGCTTCAGGTAAAGAAAGTGCTAAGAACATTTGTGACTGGTTTATGTTACGCTTAAGGCTCCAATACACATTAGTGAGATAGAGAATGGCAGGATTGGCCAACACTCTAATATGTGTAGGGAGCTCCTGACTTTTCCCCGACAAATGATGTCAGAGAGGTATCAAGTGAAATGAATATTTCCTACTGATCCTTTTGTTCTCCTGAGAGATAAGCTGCAGCCAGAATAGTCTGGCAGTGGCTTTCCCCACTCTCACCATAGAATACACATTCAGCTGAACCGAACATATATGTGTATGAAGGAGCTGAGAGGGAGTCAGGAGAGATAGCTGGTAACAGATCGCCTTTAACTAAGGACTTTAAAGGAGTTACTCCATCTAGGACATTTATGGCATGCCCCATCATGGTGAAAGGAGAGGTAGCTGTGCTTGTACAGCTTGCTTTCCATTCATGCTGTCAATCGGGACAGAGGGGAACCAGGGATGTAAAGCAGCTCAATGCAGAGAGCACTTCATAGTAACGATGCACCTACAGTGGACTTGCAGGGGCAGAATCTGGCAGAATAGTACTGATGAAGATGAAAAGGTATGTTTTTACTTATCTCTACTTATTTTAGCATGTTTAAAACTGATGACCAGTGATGGTCAGTTCGCAGTGTTCGCCAGCGAACACATGCAGGCTGCCATCTTTAGTAAGGTAGACTCACCCGTCCGGCGATGCACAGGTAGGCCCTTACCTGTGCCTGTGACGGGAGACGGTCTGAAATCAAATGCAGTCACCGGGAGCAGGCAGTTCCGAGAACAGCCACCGGGGGCCTTCATCGGGCTGTTCTCAGAACTGCATTTGATTTCAGACCGGCTCCCGGCACAGGTAAGGGCTTAACTGTGCATCGCCAGACCGGTGAGTCTACCTTACTAAAGAGGGCAGCCTGCATGTGTTCGCTGGCGAACACTGCGAACTCACCATCACTGCTGATGACAGATTCTCTTTAACTGACTAATAAAATTGCGTATGTAGACAAATCTAAACCTTTTTTTTTCTGAAAGGATGTACATTATCACTCCTAATTCTGCTAATTACATGTAAAAAAGTTTAGTAATGGGGGGTGCATTGTAGTGATGAGCGGCAGGGGCAATATTCGAATTCTCAATATTTTGTGAATATTTGGGCGAATATTCGTCATATATTCGAGAATTCGCGAATTTGTGATCTCCAGGCATTATTTTCTTGATTGCGAAAATTTGCATAGAATTCGCATAAACATTTTCGCATAAAAATTCGCATGAACTGGTATTTTTTTTAAAAAATCAAATATTCGCGATTACGAATATTTTTTGGGATATTCTAAATATTCGCAAATTCTCGAAGTGCCGATATTCGCGATTAAAATTCGCAATTCGAATATTCGTGATCAACACTAGTGCATGGTAGAAGTCACACTTGGGCCCTGGTGTCAGGAGCCAAATATGAGGACAGCAGTATTATAAATGACCCATAGAAGGATGGAGGGGTCTTTCTTCAGATCTTGCTTTGGAGTCCAAGTGCTTCTAGTTACTCTTCTGCATTTGAGCAAAAAGGTGATAACAGGGCCCACTATTGGAACTTCCCTCTAGTTGTCAGAACAGGGTGACACTGCAATGAGTGTCTAACTATACAGTGTATCGACTATAGGATGAACAGGATGGGCAAACGGTAAGATGTTTATTGTTACCAAATGTAGAATCAAGTCCATACCTAGCTAGAATACTTTCTTTGATGTTCGTTAATAAATTAAATTATTTTGATAGACATTCCCTAAATGTCACATTGGACTAGCTATTAAAGTTGCCATTTGTTACAAAACTGAAGAATTCTGATAGTCTTTAACAAAGTTACAAGTAGCAACAATACATGTTCATAATTGAGCGACAATAGTTGGTTTGTGAACAAAAGTAAAGGATTGCTTATTCAGCCTCACTCAAAAGACAATGGAGGTGCATTGCTCCTTCAGAATTTCACAATACATTGTGTTCATTGAAGAACTGTCTATTCAGTCATTCATTTATTCAACAGAGACAAGTGGATATAAAGCAGCACAGTATTTGCTGATTATTATGCAGAATCTGCAGAATGTTTGTAGCGTTTTAATAAATGCAGTACATTCTTTATATGCAAAAATAAAAAAACATAAAAAGATGAAGTTTTGTATTTTCCTGTGTATTTCTATAGGCCCAGAAAGTTCAAGTTGTCATTAACATAACATTCAAGTTGTTAATACTTGTAAAGAAGTGTAAGAACTCTTGATTCACTCAGCAAATTCAAGAAAGACCTGGATGCCCTTCTTGAAAGTAACATGAAAGTTATAGGTACTAGATTCCTGAAGATGGGACTTTTATCAGGATTTATTCTGTTTGCTATATTGGAGTTGGGAAGGAATTTTTCCTCCAATATGAGGTTATTGGTGACCACCTCTTAAATGGGTTTTCCAGGCTATAGATATTGATGACCTATCCTCAGGATACTTCATCAGTATGAGATCTGCCAATTGACACCCCTACCAATCAGCTGTTTCAGGCAGCTCCTGCCAGAAACTATACAGTGCACGTGGCAGAAACGGAAGGCTCCCTACCCTATACAGTTTTTGGTGCTGGAACACTGCAAGCTGAGCTCTCATTTCCTTAAATGAGAACTGAGATTCAAAACCCTGGCATGGCCACTACAGAGTGTATGAAGCTGTCTGCTTTCAACTCCATACACTGTAAAGTTTCTGGCAATGGCAGTTGCCCTAAACAGCTGTACCCACCAATCTGATATTGATGTTCAATCCTGAGGATAGGTCATCAATAACTGTAGCCCAGACCTCTGGGACCAAACAGTAGGGTTATAGGTTGGACTAGATGGCCCTGTGTCTTTCCTCAAACTAATCAACTGTGTAGCTCTGTAACTATGTAGCACCCAATATGTTATTGGCCAATTTATCATGAAAGCTGGGAGGAAGGAAGAATCTTGAAGGCGGAATACATCAAGCTTTATTTCAGATACTTAAAATTAGTATATAAAGTGGAGAGGATGCATAATAAAAAAAATTCAAATGAGGCACCCTTGCTGTATCTGGAACAGTATCAGAAACCCATGTGAACACCTATGTAATAAATACATTTTTCACGTATTTAAAAAGAATCTGCCAGCCATTTTACTCCTTGGAACTACTAACAGCACTACAGTGATGACACTGGTAACAACACAAGATTACAGGGAGGGCATCATACCTTGTGTGATGAACATGCAGGTTGAGTGACTGTGAAATCCTAGTTTAAGGGCTCTTTCACACGAGCGTGTCCCTCGTGGGAATCATGCTCCATGTGAGAGAGAGATTATGCGGTCTGGACTACAGAAGCGCATGGCATTATCATGATTGGTAATGCTGTGTGCCTCTGTGTGACCTTTGTGTAACAAAATCATACTCACATAAAGCTGAACAGAAAGGTCAGGCAGCGCATTATCAAGTCCAGACTTCATGATCTCTCTCTCACATGGAGCGTGTTTCCTGCAAAGGATACGTTCATGAGAAAGAGCCTTAAAAGGGTTGTCTCATCATAGACAATGGGGGCATATTGCTAGGATATGCCCCCATTGTCTTATAGGTGCGGGTCCCATCGCTGGGACCCGCACCTATATCGAGAACGGAGCCCCGCAAGGTAGTGGCTGGAGGACTCTGGTCTGGCCACCACCAAACCGGCTCCGTTTAGAAGTGAATGAGAGCGTACCGCGCATACACAACCCCTGCTCCTTTTCATTTCTACAGGGCCGACAGAAATAGCCGAGCCAGCACTTGGCTATCTTTGCCGGCCCCATAGAAAATGAATGGAGGGCGGCTGCGCATGCGCAGTGCGCCGTCCTTCACTTGCAGGGCTCCGTTCTCAATATAGGTTCAGGTCCCAGTGGTGGGACCTGCACCTATAAGACAATGGGGGCATATGCTAGCGACATGCTCCCGTTGTCCATGATGAGACAACCCGTTTAAATCCCACCAGTGCTGCAATCATTATGGCCCAGGAGGCAGACAATTCATATTCAGTGCTCTGTGATCTCCATTGAATGCTCACTAGTCCATCCTCTCTACTTTTCATAGGTTGTGTGCATTTTAGACAAACAGTCAACTCACCTAAAGAGTCAGCACATAGTTTCCTCTCAGACTCTTCCTGTTAATCCCACTGCGACTCACATCATAAATCTCATCAGCATGTACTGTCAAAAAACAAGATCTATTGGCATGACCTGTGCAAGCAAAACATCCTCGAAATATTGATGAATTAACACTAGGGATGAGCGAATGAATTCTTACAAATTGATTCTTCTCATCTAACAGAGTTCTTCACCTGTGAGGGGCTATCCCCACTATGGAAGAATCTTCCCCTTCTGCTTGATTGACAGGGATGGACATCTCGCCTCTTACAATATCGCTCCTACACCACAATCCGATAGTGTAGCAGCACATGCAGATTTTCTGCTTCTGTAGTGGAAGCAGAGCCGCTGCGCTTACGCCACCACTCAGAGCAAGCTTTGTCCATCAAGTGGCTGGGGGCGATTCTTCACCGGCAATGACATTCCCACACAGGTGAAGGACTCTATTTGATGAGACGCATTGGTTCATAAGAACTGATTCACACATCCCTAATTTAAACACATTTGCAGGGAGGAATCTTACTTGAAGCTCTGTTTTCTAAGGGTTCAGAGCTGAACCCGGACATATCCATAATTTCACCCAGGCAGCCCCCCCCCCGATGTTAGCATCAGAGCATTTCATGCTCCGATGCCCTCCTTTGCCCTAAGCTGGATCGCGCAGGGCAAGGGCTCTTTTATTTATAATAACACACTGTCGGGCGGAGGTTTCCGCCCAGCAGTGTGTTCGGTGACGTCACCAGCTCTGATGTGGGGGCTTTAGCGCTGCCCTAGCTGTTTTACAGGCTAAGGCAGCGATAAAGCCCGCCCATTAGTGCCGGTGACATCACCGGGCTCACTGCTGGGCAGAAGACTCCGCCTGGCAGCCCTAAGGAGAGCCCGGTTCATCAGCGGAACTCCAGAAAATGCCTTTGCCCTGCACGATTCAGCGTAGGGCAAAGGAGAGCATCCGAGCATGAACTGCTCCGATGCTCAAGTCAGGGGGTCTGCCTAGGTGAAAATTGGGATATGTCCGGGTTCAGCTCTGAACCAGGACAACCCCTTTAAGTGTTGCCTTCCCTATTTGTATTTTGTTTGTTGTATTTCCCTGTCTTTTGGATCTAGGCCTGAGGGGGACTCCTGTTCATCCTTCTGGTGGAGGAATAGGTTGTCTCAAGTCCTGTCACTATACCAGGGCCCTACAGGGTGTGTTAGGGCTCTAGGTTCCTGTGTATAAAATTCATACCATCGAGGTAAGTTCATACTGATAATTAGTCAGGACTTGGATTAGGGTATTCTAGGAGGTGACCTTCTCCTCTACCCTAGTTTCCAGGCCTAGTTCCTGTCCCCTTTCCTACTGTGCTCGGTGTGCAGTTTCCCACCCACACCACATTCATGACATAAGACCCCCCATATTAGACCTCAGATGATACTCCTATATCAGACCTTAGATCAGACCCGAATATTAGACCTCTATATCAGACAAAAAATAACTAACAGAACTTATCTCTTCAGAGGGTGCCTTCACTCTGCAAATCCTGCTGCTCTTTCTGAATCCTGCTCTTCTCTGGACCCAAGCTGCACTGTGACCTAATATCACACAGTGTCATGTCATAGTGCAAGCACTTTGCCCTGATGCTGTATGTAGTCAGTACAGTTCCGTGTGCCTAATGCATACTAGTAAGTGATAGTGGGGGAAAAACAGCCTGCCGGATCCATGAATTTTGGGCACTACCATGTGCTGCCGAGGTTCCTTCCAGCCCCATTCAGTACAATGGAGACCAGCGAAGATCCGACTTCAACCTTTCAAATATGTCAAGGTGCAGCCGGACAAATACCGATGCACGGAGCAGTTTTCGTTTGGCCACCACTCGGCATATTTGACAGGTTGCAGCCAGAACAGCGACGGTCCTCATTTTAGTAAAAGGGGCAGGATGGTATCTCGGCAGTGCACGGTAGCACACAGTATTCACGGATCCGGCAGACTATTTTAACGCAGATGGGAAACTGGTCTTATAAATTGAAAAATATGGTGTGTGTGTATATATATTATGTTATGATTATGTTTTTAATATACCGTATTTTTTGCTTTATAAGACGCACCTGATTATAAGACGCACCTAGGTTTTTGAGGAGGAAAATAAATAAAAAACTATTTTTAACCAAAAGGTGTGCTTTTGGTGGATTTTGAACTAATGGTCTGGTGATGACACTGTTATGGGGGATCTGTGGATGACACTGTTATGGGGCTCTGTGGATGACACACTGTTATGGGAGCTCTGTGCATGACGCACTGTTATGGGGGCTCTGTGGATGACACTGTTATCGGGGCTCTGTGGATGACACTGTTATGGGGCTCTGTGGATTACGCACTGTTATGGGGGATCTGTTGATGACACACTGTTATGAGGGAAATCTGTAGATGATGCACTGTTATGGGGGGGATCTGTGAATGATGCACTGTTATGGGGGATGTGTGCTATGACACATAGGGCCATGAGGGGGGCCAGAATAAGAAGCTATATGTGTGGATGACACACATATAGCATCTTATGCTGGTCCCCCTCATGGCCCTATGTTTCACAGCATTACAGTACTTTATTTTTTGTATGTAAAGTCTTTCTTTAATCCTGAATAAATCGCTCTCCTTTTGATAAACTAGCCTAATCGCCTGCATCAGTACTCACTATGAATGCAGCGTGCGGTCCGGCCGGCGTGTGACTGACGTCACTCAGTCAGTCACGCTCCTCCCACTTCATTAATGAAGAAGGAGCAGGATGAAGTCATGCGCCGGAGGGACCGCATGCTGCATTCATAGTGAGTACTGATGCAGGTGATTAGGCTAGTTTATCAATAGGAGAGCGATTGATTCAGGATTAAAGAAAGACTTTACATACAAAGAGATTTCTGTGCGCGGGGCCCAGTGTAATACAGTGACTGCACCGGGCCCCGCTGTGAGTTGCCTCCAGCCCCTCCTCCCTCCCCGCACAGAAACTGATGTATCGACGGCCACGCTGTGCAGCATAGCGGCCGGCGATATATCAGTGTCAGCCCTGTAAAAAAAAGTCAACCATCATTTTATAAGAAGCACTGCTTCCCCCCCCCCCCCTCTTTTGGGGGAAAAAAAAGTGTGTCTTATAAAGCGAAAAATACGGTATGTCACGCTTTAATTGATTGATTCTATTGATTGTAATTTGATTGTAATTGGCACATTGATTGTGTTTGCTATACACTGAACACTTTGTCTGAACACTTTGCTTGAGGAAGGCTCTAGCACTGAGCCGAAACGTTGCATTGCCTTATTTTTCTGGAGTGCTGCCCGTTTTCTTGGACTCTCTCTCTCTATATATATATAAATATATATACAGTATGTATATTCATGTTGAATGGACCAAAGCATCCAAAATGAAATTCAGTCAGAATTTTATGAAATTTTTTATTCTAAATGAAAAAGACCCATCGAAGAACTTGCAGAGAGCGTGATAACGTCACCTTGTGCTCCCAGAGCAGATCTTTTTCAATTAAGAGTTATGAGGGAGTAATATTATTTTTGCTGCACAAATATACAGAACATTATGGTCTGTGTCACTATGGAAACTACTGATGTTAGGGTAATACCAGAGTGCCCTGGCAGCAGGATTACAGCACAGACAGACCTGGGGTACTTGGTAGGCCCTCAGGACTAATTGCAGATGGCTTCCCTCCCTAGTCTCTTATTGGGTCACCTGGAAAATCAGTGACCGGACTGTAGGGATAGTCTCCTTTGATCATGTTGCTGTATGGACAGTAGCAATCAAGCAGTGACAGCCGGAATCTGAGGTTACTGAGGTGCATAGTGCATAAAAGTTGTCAATGCTTTGCTGACTCAGTAACTGCAGAGTCCTAAATCTCTGGCATTAACATCAGGCCAGAGAGTCATGACATTGGTTTCCATGGAGGATCAGCTGGATGCAAACCTTACATTACCAAGCACAATGCAAAGCATTGGATGAAGTGGTGTAAAGCACAGCACCACTGGAGCAGTGGAAAAATGTTCTGTGGAGGATGAATCATTCTTCTATACCTGGCAGTCCTATGGACAGGTCTGGGTTTGGTGAATGACAGGAGAACATAACTACAGTTGGCACAATGCAGTCAGCAAAGTTTAGTCGAGAAAGGATAATACTATGGGATTCATTTTCAAGGGTTGATCTAGAGTCTTCAGGGCATTTTTTATGGTTGCATATAACTTACCTTGGGATAAAAATATTTTCAGAAGATTTTGTTATAAAGGGTTAGATTTTAGCCTCTAAGCCTCTAACTTTAACTTTGAGCCATCATCTGACAGTTACAGTCAGGTCCATAAATATTGGGAAATCAACACAATTCTAAAATTTTTGGCTCTGTACACCACCACAATGGATTTGAAATGAAACAAACAAGATGTGCTTTAACTGCAGACTGTCAGCTTTAATTTGAGGGTATTTACATCCAAATCAGTAGTGTTGATCACGAATATTCGAATTTCGAATTTTTATTGCGAATATAGGGTACTTTGAAAATTCGCAAAAATTTCGAATATAGTTATATATATTCGAAATGTTTAATATTCAAATTTTTTCCGATTTTTTTTTTTTCCATTTTTTTTTTTTTATCAGTACACATGATCCCTCACTGCTTCAAGCTTGTGGGCCAATAAGAAGGCTGCAATATACTTGACTTTAGGAGTAGTAGTGTTTGCGAATTTTGCTCTATATTCATTTTTTTTTTATATTCGCTATATTGCTATATATTCTTGTTTTAGAATATTATGAATATTCGAAAAAACTAAGTTATAGCAATATAGAGAATATTCGAAAAAAAAATCGAATAGAGCAATTTAGTTAATATAGTGATATAATCTTCTTTGTCTAATAGTTGTAAGTTGAAAAATTCGCAATAAAAAAATTTGAATACAAAAATTCGAATTCCGAAAATTCGCATATTACACAATCATTACCTTTCCGATTTTTTGAGTAAAAAATCGTGAATTTTCGAATTTGCAAATTTTCGGCGAATATTCTACAAAATATTCGCGAAATATTGCGAATTCGAATATGACCCCTGCCGCTCATCACTACAAATCAGGTGAATGGTGTAGGAATTACAACAGTTTGCATATGTGCCTCCCACTTGTTAAGGGGCCAAAAGTAATAGGACAGAATAATAATCATAAATCAATGATTTTAATACTTGGTTGCAAATCCTTTGCAGTCAATTAGAGCCTGAAGTCTGGAACGCATAGACATCACCAGACGCTGGCTTTAATCCCTGGTGATGCTCTGCCAGGCCTCTACTGCAACTGTCTTCAGTTCCTGCTTGTTCTTGGGGCACTTTCCTTTCAGTTTTGTCTTCAGCAAGTGAAATTAATGCTCAATCGGATTCAGGTCAGGTGATTGACTTGGCCATTGCATAACATTCCACTTCTTTCCCTTGAAAAAACTCTTTGGTTGCTTTTGCAGTATGCTTTGGATCTGCACTGTGAAGCGCCGTCCAATGAGTTCTGAAGCATTTGGCTGAATATGATCAGAAAATATTGCCCGAAACACTTCAGAATTCATCCTGCTGCTTTTGTCAGCAGTCATATCCTCAATAAATACAAGAGAACCAGTTCCATTGGCAGCCATACATGCCCTTGCCATGATACTACCACCACCATGCTTCACTGATGCGGTGATATGCTTAGGATCATGAGCAGTTCCTTTCCTTCTCCATACTCTTCTCTTCCATCACTCTGGTACATGTTGATATTGGTCTCATCTGTCCATAGGATGTTGTTCCAGAACTGTGAAGGCTTTTTTAGATGTCGTTTGGCAAGCTCTAATCTGGCCTTCCTGTTATTGAGGCTCACCGATGGTTTACATCTTGTGGTGAACCCTCTGTATTCACTCTGATGAAGTCTTCTCTTGATTGTTGACTTTAACACACATACACCTACCTCCTGGAGAGTGTTCTGGATCTGGCCAACTTCTTCACCACAGTTGGTCATCCACCACAGTTGCTTTCCGTGGTTTTTTGGGTCTTTTGGTGTTGCTGAGCTCACCGGTGCATTCCTTCTTTTTACGAATGTTCCAAACAGTTGTTTTGGCCACGCCTAATGTTTTTGCTATCTCGATGATGGGTTTGTTTTGTTTTTTCAGCCTAATGATGGCTTGCTTCACTGATAGTGACAGCTCTTTGGATCTCATCTTAAGAGTTGACAGCAACAGATTCCAAATGCAAATAGCACACTTGAAATGAACTCTGGACCTTTTATCTGCTCTTTGTAATTGGGATAATGAGGGAATAACACACACCTGGCCATGGAACAGCTGAGAAGCCAGTTGTCCCATTACTTTTGGTCCCTTAACAAGTGGGAGGCACATATGCAAACTGTTGAATTCCTGCACCGTTCACCTGATTTGGATGTAAATACCCTCAAATTAAAGCTGACAGTCTGCAGTTAAAGCACATCTAGTTAATTTCATTTCAAATCCATTGTGGTGTTGTATAGAGCCAAAAATGTTAGAAATGTGCCGATGTCCAAATATTTATGGACCTGACTGTATGTATAGTCCATATTTATGAACTCCTGACAGCTTATAAACACTAAACACATAGTCTGAACTATTAAAATATTGTTTTTACATTTTCTGTGTGGTGAACGCTGTAACTGAAAAAAAATAAAAACATATGATTAACAATTTTTTTTGTCACCTCTTCCCCCTAAAAATTGAATAACAGTGATCAAAAAGTCAAAAGTACCACAAAAATGGTACTTTAAAAAACTACAGTTCGTCCCGCGATCAACCGACTACACAGCTTGTCTCTATAGTAGTCAATTTTTGCATTCCTCTTAGAAGATCTAAAAAATGCCCTCATTTTCTGACTGGTACTGAGTGTCTAACAATCAGGATAACCAGTAGTCATCCCTGCTGAATCCTGACAATGCGGCCGTCACTATGAAAAAACAAAATAGCATGTATCTGTCCATTTGCACAAAAAGCTCGGAGGGCCTTTCTGCCTCTATCTCCACTGAATACTGTCACGATATGTCGGGGTTCTCTGTGTCATCTTTGTTGTTGCCCTCCAGCTCCATATGCTCCTCCTGCTCCTGTTTTTTGGCCAGATAAATCCCCTAGTTTTGTGTAAAATTCCTGGTTATTTATGTCCTTCTCCTCATCCTCTTCCTCTGCCAGTTCATCCTCGGCTCAGGCCGGGAGATGTAGGTGCTATGTCTTCTGTCCCCTCATTAATCAGATTTCTCAGCATCCCCTCTCATTCATCCCATAGTTCTGCCGACTGACAAAGTAGCCTCCTCAAAGGGCCTGAGCAAATGGTACATATCACGCATGAGCTGCCACTGGCTAACATCAAAGTTACTCCGTGAGTCGACCTGTCCATCTGCTGCATTAAGAAATCGTTGACAACCTTCTTCTGCTGATTCAGATGGTTTTACATATGGAGTGTGGTGTTCCTACAGGTGGAAACATCACATATCAGGCAATGCTTGGGAAAATAATTTTGCTTTTGCAGCTCAAGGAGGGTGTGTTTTGCATGGTAAGAGTGGCTGACCATTTTGGCTTGAGGAACTGGGTAACAATAAATTTGAAGACGTGAGCCATGCAGGACACATGGGTTAGCCCTCCCTGAAGCAGGGCAGACAAAAATTTCTTCCCCTTATCAGTAATGGTTCCTATCTCCAGTTGGCGAGGAGACAGCCAGTGTTTGATTTCTCCATTGTGGCTCTGTTTGGCTAGTATGGCAAGGTGCAGAACCACTTGACAATGCCTAGCTTTGCATAGGTGATATGCTGGAGGACCATTGTGAACTGTACCTAGAGGGGAGGAGGGTAAGGACAAGCTGAAGGATGAGGAGGCAGAGACATTGACATGGGCGCAGAAATTCCACAATTACAATGCAGAGGCGCGATTGCCATCAACTGACCAAGTTTTCGGTGTGCCTGGGCCAGAACCACAGTGGGCTGTAAATTACATATATTGTCCTAGTTACAAGTCTACACGTCAGTGCTGGCGTGAACGCTACAAGACACCGAGAGGCCCAAGGACTGGTCCACCTTCTGCTCAATATAAGTGTGCAGGGCTGGTACATTTTTTTTTTAAAGTAATGTCAGCTTGGGACTCTTCACCTTGGCTGGGCACAAGCCTTCAGTTCTCTGAAATGTGCAGCATCAACTAAATGGAAATGGAAGGACTGTAGTACCAGCAACTTGGCCAGGTGCACATTCAGCTTCTGCGCCGTTGGATGAGTGCAAGTATACAGTTGTCTTTTTGCAATCATCTCAGTGACTGATTGCTGTCAAAACAAGTACCGAGGAATATAAGGAGGAGGAGCATCAGGAGCAATAGACGATATTGAAGTTGATGGGAAGGAATGACCGCTTCCTTCTGCAGATGTTCATGAGCCCTGACTGCTTGAGAGGGGGTACGGGCTTGCGGGAGAAGCAGTTGTTTCTACATCAGGCCTTAAGACTAAATGGGTGCCACGGTTTTCCCACGCCACTTTATGGTGGCGCTCCATGTGTTGACGAAGGGCCGTCATGCCAACATTAGCACCCTGGCTGCGCCTCACCTTCTGCCCACACATCCTGCATACCGTCACGCTAACATCCCCCAGTGACTTGGTGAAAAATTCCCACATTGCAGAGTATGGTATTTTCCCTCCACCACTGCATGATGCCTGACTGTCGCTGCTTTTGTAAACCCGGACACTGCTAGTGTGTTCCTCACAGGTAGTCTCCCGAGTAGCAGATGGTTTAGCGCTCCCGTGTTTGGCTCCAGATCTCCCACTGCTTCCACCCTTCTGCCTCACGGGCACATTTCCATCCTGCTGGCTCACGGGCATGCTGCCACCCTCTCCTTCTGATGTGATGCCCCCTCTTCACCCGGCTCCCACGTGTGATCTGCTACATCATCATCATCTGCAAATGTTTGGTTGCCACTTGTACAGATGACTACATTTTCAAAACTTCGATTTGGTTGCTTCGCCGAATTTCGCCCAAAAATTCGCTTTGTGACAAATTACTTCATCATGAAGCGCATTTCTTTGTGATCAACGGGCAAAATGACAGGGAAGGCAATGGTGCTGCCCCCTGTCATTGAACCCCTCAGATGCTGCGTTTATCACTGATCACACCATCTGAGATGACCATTGAGGGCTCTCACGGGTCAATCTGTTAAAAAAAAATATAAAAAAATACTCACCTTATCTATTTGCTTGCAAAGAGTCCGCCGGCGGGCCATCTTGATTGAAGATGTGTCTGCCGTGATATTCCCCGGAATACACAATTTGCTACCACGGAGGAAGGTACATGACATTCTGAAATGCATCTGGTGGGCACGGCTTGTTGAACATTGAAGGTATATAGTTACAGTTAAGTTTGTTCATATACAACATCCACGCTGTCTTTGGTGCGCGATCAAACCACCTAAGCCGGCACTGAACGGTGCAGACGGCAGATGCAAACATGGAGGGAGGACTGCACTGCAACCAGAGCCGTGAGTTATAATCCCAAGAACTATTGCCAGCATCTCTATAATAAGGAGCTATACACTGGGCATCCAATATTGGGACAATTATAGGTGCCCTGTAAAAAAAGTGGGAGTACAGTTGTAGTATAAGTCCCACCATAAGCGCAGGAGCGCTAACAAATTAAATATCATTAGGACTTGATAAAAACAAAACAAGGGTTATCCCTGTTATATATTAAATATTGGAATAATCTACCGGTAAGCAAGATCTGAATTGTACCATAAATCCCAGAATAAGCGTGAAAGCGCTAACAAACAGGATTTTATCCAGATCCAATCAATGAATTATAAATACAACAAAGTCGTCCTTTTTTATTTCCACATATGAATCTTTATGCGTGAGCTCCGCATGTAGAAAAAAATATAAAGGGACCAAGAGTATATATGTTAATCTGATTGTATTTTTATTGTTGTTTTAATTAATACATCGTTTTTGTAATATAGTCTTCTTGATTTAGTAAAAATACCATATACAAATCAACAGTGAGCTAGCCATATTTTTTATATATATATAGTATTTGTGTCTTTGCCACAATCACCAATTGGTAGTTGGTGGGGTGAGCTCCAGTATATACTGGTTGAGCTTCTCTAATATAGCACCAGGTTGTTATTATTTATATACAGTCGTGGCCAAAAGTTTTGAGAATTACATAAATATTGGAAATTGGAAAAGTTGCTGCTTAAGTTTTTATAATAGCAATTTGCATATACTCCAGAATGTTATGAAGAGTGATCAGATGAATTGCATAGTCCTTCTTTGCCATGAAAATTAACTTAATCCCAAAAAAAACTTTCCACTGCATTTTATTGCTGTCATTAAAGGACCTGCTGAGATCATTTCAGTAATCGTCTTGTTAACTCAGGTGAGAATGTTGACGAGCACAAGGCTGGAGATCATTATGTCAGGCTGATTGGGTTAAAATGGCAGACTTGACATTTTAAAAGGATGCTTGAAATCATTGTTCTTCCATTGTTAACCATGGTGACCTGCAAAGAAACGCGTGCAGCCATCATTGCGTTGCATAAAAATGGCTTCACAGGCAAGGATATTGTGGCTACTAAGATTGCACCTCAATCAAAAATTTATAGGATCATCAAGAACTTCAAGGAAAGAGGTTCAATTCTTGTTAAGAAAGCTTCAGGGCGTCCAAGAAAGTCCAGCAAGCGCCAGGATCGTCTCCTAAAGACGATTCAGCTGCGGGATCGGAGTGCCACCAGTGCAGAGCTTGCTCAGGAATGGCAGCAGGCAGGTGTGAGCGCATCTGCACGCACAGTGAGGCGAAGACTTTTGGAAGATGGCCTGGTGTCAAGAAGGGCAGCAAAGAAGCCACTTCTCTCCAAAAAAACATCAGGGACAGATTGATCTTCTGCAGAAAG
Organism: Bufo bufo; assembly: GCF_905171765.1. Taxonomy (NCBI): domain Eukaryota; kingdom Metazoa; phylum Chordata; class Amphibia; order Anura; family Bufonidae; genus Bufo; species Bufo bufo. Next base: position 151,944,382 of record NC_053391.1, on the reverse strand, counting down.
TATGGTGAATGGACTGCTGAGGACTGGGGCAAAGTCATATTCTCCGATGAAGCCTATTTCCGATTGTTTAGGGCATCTGGACAAAGGCGTGTCCGGAGAAGAAAAGGTGAGCACTACCATCAGTCCTGTGTCATGCCAACAGTAAAGCATCCTGAGACCATTCATGTGTGGGGTTGCTTCTCATCCAAGGGGGTGGGGGCTCACTCACAATTTTGCCCAAAAACACAGCCATGAATAAAGAATGGTACCAAAACACCCTCCGACAGCAACTTCTTCCAACAATCCAACAACAGTTTGGTGAAGAACAATGCATTTTCCAGCACGATGGAGCACCGTGCCATAAGGCAAAAGTGATAAATAAGTGGCTCGGGGGCCAAAACGTTGACATTTTGGATCCATGGCCTGGAAACTCCCCAGATCTTAATCCCATTGAGAACTTGTGGTCAATCCTCAAGAGGCGGGTGGACAAACAAAAACCCACTAATTCTGACAAACTCCAAGAAGTGATTATGAAAGAATGGGTTGCTATCAGTCAGGAATTGGCCCAGAAGTTGATTGAGAGCATGCCCAGTCGAATTGCAGAGGTCCTGAAAAAGAAGGGCCAACATTGCAAATACTGACTCTTTGCATAAATGTCATGTAATTGTCGATAAAAGCCTTTGAAACGTATGAAGTGCGTGTAATTATATTTCACTACATCACAGAAACAACTGAAACAAAGATCGAAAAGCAGTTTAGCAGCAAACTTTGTGAAAACTAATATTTGTGTCATTCTCAAAACTTTTGGCCACGACTGTACATTTCAATAATGATTTAATTTACTGAAGAAATAAATGTTCCATATGTCTCTTACAAGGTAAAGTAAAGCACCTATAACATAAAAGTCTCAACTTAGCTATTTAGCAAATTGATTCCACTGACAAATAAAGAAACACATTTGTTGCATAATATTGGTCAACAACATAAAATAATGTGATTAAACCATTGAATAATGCATGACTCTGGAATTATGACTCCTACTGCTTTATCTGTTGTATTGCACCTTTTAACTGTAGTTTTCTGAATCTCTGTGATAACTTTATTGAGTCATTTATCTTCTTGTCTAGTGAACCTAAGCAACTAGAAATAGCAACATAAGCCACAAATAGTATAGCGTTTGTGCCAAGACACATTAAAACAGCCTAATTGTACAGACAGAGAAGGGAATAAAATAGATAAAATGCAATAGAAGGACAAAAGATCCTGTTATAAATTATTTGCTGGAATTTTGTGCAAGAAAGGCCTCTCAGTTAGTTTGCTAAGTTGGCCATGGAAACTATTCTAACATCTGCTCATGAATGGAATCAATAGCTGAGCCAAACAATCTATAAACTACTTTTACTAGACAATGTACATACATTTACTATAACGTTCATCATGTCACACTAATAGTATACTCTACATGACAAAAAATGGTCTGCTCTCTATTCTTGTCATGTGCCGAAAGAGGCAATGTCAGTAAAAAAAAAAAATTATCATATGATAGCCCCTGCACTGTTGGGGGATGTGCCAAATTTATGATGAGGTGCATCTTCTGGCAGTCGGTGCTGAAATCTATGACAGCTCTGAGCAGGCAAGGCTTAACAGTCATTTTGCTTTGGCAGGCCTGGGATCTTTGATCAGATGACCAAGGCAGCCAACTTCCCCTGTTTCATCACCCTGATCCATCGGTTGCTATTGACTATTGCATCAAAAAGGCTAAAATGCCAGAAACAAATCTCTGATGCTGGTCATTGGGAGGGGTAAGCTGCTGTATTATATTATATGCTTATTATGGATCTGGATCAGACTACTGTTAGGAGCATGAAAGGGTTAACCACCTCCGGACCGCCTAACGCAGATTCGCGTTCCGGAGGTGGCAGCGCTGCGCACAATCACGCATATACGCGTCATCTCGCGAGACGCAAGATTTCGCTCAAAGCCGGCCCGCGCATGCGCATCGCGGGCCGGCAAAATTAAAAGAACAAGTTCGTCACCAGCCTGCCAGCAACGATCATTGGCTGGCAGGCTGGCGATTTTCAAAAAATCCAATCAAAAGTCATATAACAGATCATATTAGTAAATATGATCTGTTATATGGCTTCTCTGCTCCTCTGCTTGTCCTTTTCGTCGGTTGGATCCAGCAGAGGAGCAGACTGAACTGTGAGTACACCAAACACTACACCTTAGCCCCAGATCACCCCCCTGCACCCCAATTAACCCTTTGATCACCCCTTTGATCGCCCCTGTCAATCACTATTGAAAGGAAAAAAAGTGATCAGTGTAAACTGTCACTTTTTTTTTTTCACTAGTATTGGCTGTTAGGTTTTAGGGATAGTTTAGGCCCCTTGGTTAGGTAGTTTAGCGTGAGTTAGCGCCCAGCCCACCGCACCGCAGTCACTTATTCGCTGTTTAGCGTATCGCTAATCAGCATTTGTAATTTTATAGTATCTGTAAGTGATCAAAACTGATCACGGTCAGATCTATAATAGTATTAGTGTCACCTTAGCTCGCCCTCCACCCAAAACGCAGTGTTTGCCCAATCAGGCCTGATCGGTCGCCCACACGTGCGTTCACCCACGCCCGCCCCACCGCAGTGACAAAAAATATATATTTTTTGATCACTGCTCATTCATTTTACACGCACTGCGGCGATAAAAAAAATCAGTTTTGATATTTTTTATCAACCGCAGCGGCCTCCGGTACTTCGCTAGCCTCCCCTTTGTAAGACAGGCTTGCTTTTTTTCTTGGGTAGTCTCAGGGAATACCCCTAAATTTAGTAGTCCAAAATGTCAAACAGGGGGTATTCTTCTGAAGAGGCCTACAGGATTCTGACCCAGTCGGATGAGGAGTGGGAACCCTCATCTGACGAATCTAGCGGGTCAGAATATGAACCTGTAGAAAGCAGTGGCTCTCTGACCCAAAGTTCGGACGAGGAGGTTGAGGTCCCTGGCAGCACCAGGCGTACCCGGCCCCGTGTCGCTAGACCACAGGTTATGCAGGATCCGCTTCAAGAGCAGCAGAGTGGGGCTGTCGCTGCCGGATCACGTGGTGAGGCATACACCAGCAGCGCAGCCCTCCCTGGACCTAGTACCAGCACTGCCGTACAACATGGTGACGTGGCGAGCACCAGAAGGGCAGTTGAAGCTGGTACGGTGGCACGTGCAGTAGTTACCCCGTCGCAGCCACCGCACAGACAGGCCCGTAGAGCCCCTAGAATCCCTGAGGTGCTGGCAAACCCTGATTGGCAGTCACCAACTTCAGCCGCACCATTAGTTCCCCCTTTCACCGCCCAGTCTGGAGTTCGGGTTGAGACGGCTCAAATCGGTTCGGCCCTGGGATTTTTTGAGCTGTTCTTGACTGCGGAGCTCTTGGACTTAGTCGTGGCAGAGACAAACCGGTATGCCACACAATTTATATCCGCCAACCCGGGAAGCTTTTATGCCCAGCCTTTCCGGTGGAAACCAGTCCAAGTTTCCGAACTTAAATTTTTTTTGGGCCTTCTCCTCAACATGGGCCTGACAAAAAAGCATGAATTGCGGTCATATTGGTCCACGAACCCGATTCATCACATGCCCATGTTCTCTGCTGCTATGTCCAGGGCACGATTTGAGGCCATCCTCCGTTTCCTGCATTTTAGCGACAACACCACCTCCCGTCCCAGAGGCCACCCAGCTTTTGACCGGCTCCACAAAATTCGGCCCCTCATAGACCATTTCAACCAGAAATTTGCAGATTTGTATACCCCCGAGCAAAACATCTGCGTAGACGAGTCCCTAATACATTTTACCGGGCGCCTTGGCTTCAAACAATACATCCCAAGCAAGCGTGCCCGGTATGGGGTCAAATTGTATAAGCTCTGTGAAAGGGCCACAGGCTATACCCACAAATTTCGGATCTATGAGGGAAAAGATCAGACCCTGGAGCCGGTCGGTTGCCCTGACTACCTGGGGAGCAGTGGGAAGACAGTCTGGGACTTGGTGTCACCCTTATTCGGCAAGGGGTACCATCTTTATGTGGACAATTTTTACACAAGTGTGGCCCTCTTTAGGCATTTGTTTCTAGAACGGATTTGCGCCTGTGGCACCGCGCGAACTAGTCGCGTGGGCTTCCCCCAACGGCTTGTAACCACCCGTCTTGCAAGGGGGGAGAGGGCTGCCTTGTGTAACGAAGAACTGCTCGCGGTGAAATGGAGAGACAAGCGTGACGTTTACATGCTCTCCTCCATTCACGCAGACACGACAATCCAAATTGAGCGAGCAACCCGTGTCATTGAAAAGCCCCTCTGTGTCCACGACTATAATGCGCTCATGGGAGGGGTGGACTTCAATGACCAGATGTTGTCTCCGTATTTAGTTTCCCGCAGAACCAGACGCTGGTATAAGAAGGTGTCTGTATATTTAATTCAATTGGCGCTGTATAATAGTTTTGTTCTCTACAGTAAGGCTGGGAGAACAGGATCCTTCCTCAAATTCCAGGAAGAGATCATCGAGTACCTCCTTTACCCAGGAGGTTCCGTGGCCCCATCCACCAGTGTAGTTAGCCGTCTACACGAGCGACATTTCCCCAGTGTCGTTCCTGGTACCTCAACCCAACCGTCACCACGAAAAAGATGTTGTGTCTGTAGCAGGAGTGGAATAAGGCGTGACACCTGCTATTTCTGTCCTGACTGTCCTGACCACCCTGCCCTATGCTTTGGTGAGTGTTTCCGGAAGTACCACACACAGGTACACCTAAAATAGGGATTGCATCTCACAGGACAGGCACACAGGGCTATTAGGGCCCTTTTACTCACAGCTGCTGCAAACCTCTCCTTTCACCTGGGATAAAGTGCATAACATACTTTGCCACATCTTTGGGCGATTTGCGCTTTGCACATTGTCCAATGGGGAAGGAGAGGTTTGTTCTATAAAGGTAAAAAAAACTAAACAAAAAAAAAAATACCGGTAAGTAAAAAAGTTAAAAAAGTTAAAAAAAAGTTAATATGTTCTGTTCTAAAGTTAATAAAGTTATTGCGTTGCGGCCTGGTTTTTTCTTTTTTTTTTTTACCTTTCAGGTGGACCAACCGATCAACTAGCTGCAGCACTGATGTGCATTCGGACAGAAGCATTGCGCTGCTGTCAGATTACACGCAAGTCGGTGTATGCGGCGCTGCAAGACGAGATTTCTCCTCTGCAGTAAAAGATACGTTTGCCGAGGCATATGAGCTGAGGAGGTGGCGGTGTTCATATACTTTGGCAAACACTTTGTATATATAAAAAAAAAAATCCCAGCAATGATTTATTCATCCACATCGATTGATGTGAATGGAGAAATCGGGTTTGCCAGGGCATACGAGCTAAGTGGGTATGGATGTTGGGCGGAGCTCCTATGTCCTGGCAGACGCCTTTCCCCTCCTTTTTCTTTTTTTGGCAGAGATTTTTTCATCCACATTGATCGATGCGAATGAAGAAATCTGTGCCGTTCATTTTTTTCTTTCAGCCCAGAGGCTGAACGGAAAAAAAAATCTCATTACCTGTATGCTCAATATAAGGAGAATAGCAGAAACTCCTAATGCTGGGCATACATGTAATGATTGCGGAGACCCTCAAATGCCAGGGCAGTACAAACACCCCACAAATAACACCATTTTGGAAAGAAGACACCCCAAGATATTCGCTGAGGGGCATATTGAGTCCATGAAAGATTGAAATTTTTGTCCCAAGTTAGCGGAAAGGGAGACTTTGTGAGAACAAAATCAAAAAAATCAATTTCCGCTAACTTGTGCCAAAAAAAATTTTTTCTATGAACTCGCCATGCCCCTCATTGAATACCTTGGGGTGTCTTCTTTCCAAAATGGGGTCACATGTGGGGTATTTATACTGCCCTGGCATTTTAGGGGCCCCAAAGCGTGAGAAGAAGTCTGGTATCCAAATGTCTAAAAATGCCCTCCTAAAAGGAATTTGGGCACCTTTGCCCACCTAGGCTGCAAAAAATTGTCACACATGTGGTATCTCCGTATTCAGGAGAAGTTGGGGAATATGTTTTGGGGTGTCATTTTACATATACCCATGCTGGGTGAGATAAATATCTTGGTCAAATGCCAACTTTGTATAAAAAAATGGGAAACGTTGTCTTTTGCCAAGATATTTCTCTCACCCAGCATGGGTATATGTAAAATGACACCACAAAACACATTCCCCAACTTCTCCTGAATACGGCGATACCACATGTGTGACACTTTTTTGCAGCCTAGGTGGGCAAAGGGGCCCACATTCCAAAGAGCACCTTTCGGATTTCACAGGTCATTTACCTACTTACCACACATTAGGGCCCCTGGAAAATGCCAGGGCAGTATAACTACCCCACAAGTGACCCCATTTTGGAAAGAAGACACCCCAAGGTATTCCGTGAGGGGCATGGCAAGTTCCTAGAATTTTTTATTTTTTGTCACAAGTTAGTGGAAAGTGATGATTTTTTTTTTTGATTTTTTTTTCATACAAAGTCTCATATGCCACTAATTTGTGACAAAAAATAAAAACTTCCATGAACTCACTATGCCCATCAGCGAATACCTTGGGGTCTCTTCTTTCCAAAATGCGGTCACTTGTGGGGTAGTTATACTGCCCTGGCATTCTAGGGGCCCAAATGTGTGGTAAGGAGTTTGAAATCAAATTCTGTAAAAAATAGCCTGTGAAATCCGAAAGGTGCTCTTTGGAATATGGGCCCCTTTGCCCACCTAGGCTGCAAAAAAGTGTCACACATATGGTATCTCTGTATTCAGGAGAAGTTGAGGAATGTGTTTTGGGGTGTCTTTTAACATATACCCATGCTGGGTGAGATAAATATCTTGGTCAAATGCCAACTTTGTATAAAAAAATGGGAAAAGTTGTCTTTTGCCAAGATATTTCTCTCACCCAGCATGGGTATATGTAAAATGACACCCCAAAACACATTCCCCAACTTCTCCTGAGTACGGAGATACCAGATGTGTGACACTTTTTTGCAGCCTAGGTGGGCAAAGGGGCCCATATTACAAAGAGCACCTTTCGGATTTCACTGGTCAGTTTTTACAGAATTTGATTTCAAACTCCTTACCACACATTTGGGCCCCTAGAATGCCAGGGCAGTATAACTTCCCCACAAGTGACCCCATTTTGGAAAGAAGACACCCCAAGGTATTCCGTGAGGGGCATGGCGAGTTCCTAGAATTTTTTTTTTTTTGTCACAAGTTAGTGGAAAATGATGATTTTTTTATATATTTTTTTTTTCATACAAAGTCTCATATTCCACTAACTTGTGACAAAAAATAAAAACTTCCATGAACTCACTATGCCCATCAGCGAATACCTTGGGGTCTCTTCTTTCCAAAATGGGGTCACTTGTGGGGTAGTTATACTGCCCTGGCATTCTAGGGGCCCAAATGTGTGGTAAGGAGTTTGAAATCAAATTCTGTAAAAACTGACCAGTGAAATCCGAAAGGTGCTCTTTGGAATATGGGCCCCTTTGCCCACCTAGGCTGCAAAAAAGTGTCACACATCTGGTATCTCCTCACTCAGGAGAAGTTGGGGAATGTGTTTTGGGGTGTCATTTTACATATACCCATGCTGGGTGAGAGAAATATCTTGGCAAAAGACAACTTTTCCCATTTTTTTATACAAAGTTGGCATTTGACCAAGATATTTATCTCACCCAGCATGGGTATATGTAAAAAGACACCCCAAAACACATTCCTCAACTTCTCCTGAATACAGAGATACCAGATGTGTGATACTTTTTTGCAGCCTAGGTGGGCAAAGGGGCCCATATTCCAAAGAGCACCTTTCGGATTTCACTGGTCAGTTTTTACAGAATTTGATTTCAAACTCCTTACCACACATTTGGGCCCCTAGAATGCCAGGGCAGTATAACTTCCCCACAAGTGACCCCATTTTGGAAAGAAGACACCCCAAGGTATTCCGTGAGGGGCATGGCGAGTTCCTAGAATTTTTTTTTTTTTGTCACAAGTTAGTGGAAAATGATGATTTTTTTATATATTTTTTTTTTCATACAAAGTCTCATATTCCACTAACTTGTGACAAAAAATAAAAACTTCCATGAACTCACTATGCCCATCAGCGAATACCTTGGGGTCTCTTCTTTCCAAAATGGGGTCACTTGTGGGGTAGTTATACTGCCCTGGCATTCTAGGGGCCCAAATGTGTGGTAAGGAGTTTGAAATCAAATTCTGTAAAAACTGACCAGTGAAATCCGAAAGGTGCTCTTTGGAATATGGGCCCCTTTGCCCACCTAGGCTGCAAAAAAGTGTCACACATCTGGTATCTCCGCACTCAGGAGAAGTTGGGGAATGTGTTTTGGGGTGTCATTTTACATATACCCATGCTGGGTGAGAGAAATATCTTGGCAAAAGACAACTTTTCCCATTTTTTTATACAAAGTTGGCATTTGACCAAGATATTTATCTCACCCAGCATGGGTATATGTAAAAAGACACCCCAAAACACATTCCTCAACTTCTCCTGAATACAGAGATACCAGATGTGTGATACTTTTTTGCAGCCTAGGTGGGCAAAGGGGCCCATATTCCAAAGAGCACCTTTCGGATTTCACTGGTCATTTTTTACAGAATTTGATTTCAAACTCCTTACCACACATTTGGGCCCCTAGAATGCCAGGGCAGTATAACTACCCCATAAGTGACCCCATTTTGGAAAGAAGACACCCCAAGGTATTCTGTGAGGGGCATGGCGAGTTCCTAGAATTTTTTATTTTTTGTCACAAGTTAGTGGAATATGATGATTTTTTTTTTTTTTTTTTCATACAAAGTCTCATATTCCACTAACTTGTGACAAAAAATAAAAACTTCCATGAACTCACTATGCCCATCAGCGAATACCTTGGGGTCTCTTCTTTCCAAAATGGGGTCACTTGTGGGGTAGTTATACTGCCCTGGCATTCTAGGGGCCCAAATGTGTGGTAAGGAGTTTGAAATCAAATTCTGTAAAAACTGACCAGTGAAATCCGAAAGGTGCTCTTTGGAATATGGGCCCCTTTGCCCACCTAGGCTGCAAAAAAGTGTCACACATCTGGTATCTCCGCACTCAGGAGAAGTTGGGGAATGTGTTTTGGGGTGTCATTTTACATATACCCATGCTGGGTGAGAGAAATATCTTGGCAAAAGACAACTTTTCCCATTTTTTTTATACAAAGTTGGCATTTGACCAAGATATTTATCTCACCCAGCATGGGTATATGTAAAAAGACACCCCAAAACACATTCCTCAACTTCTCCTGAATACAGAGATACCAGATGTGTGACACTTTTTTGCAGCCTAGGTGGGCAAAGGGGCCCATATTCCATAGAGCACCTTTCGGATTTTACTGGTCATTTTTTACAGAATTTGATTTCAAACTCCTTACCACACATTTGGGCCCCTAGAATGCCAGGGCAGTATAACTACCCCACAAGTGACCCCATTTTGGAAAGAAGACACCCCAAGGTATTCTGTGAGGGGCATGGCGAGTTCCTAGAATTTTCTATTTTTTGTCACAAGTTAGTGGAAAATGATGTTTTTTTTTTTTTTTCATTTTTCATACAAAGTCTCATATTCCACTAACTTGTGACAAAAAATAAAAACTTCCATGAACTCACTATGCCCATCAGCGAATACCTTGGGGTCTCTTCTTTCCAAAATGGGGTCACTTGTGGGGTAGTTATACTGCCCTGGCATTCTAGGGGCCCAAATGTGTGGTAAGGAGTTTGAAATCAAATTCTGTAAAAACTGACCAGTGAAATCCGAAAGGTGCTCTTTGTAATATGGGCCCCTTTGCCCACCTAGGCTGCAAAAAAGTGTCACACATCTGGTATCTCTGTATTCAGGAGAAGTTGAGGAATGTGTTTTGGGGTGTCTTTTTACATATACCCATGCTGGGTGAGATAAATATCTTGGTCAAATGCCAACTTTGTATAAAAAAATGGGAAAAGTTGTCTTTTGCCAAGATATTTCTCTCACCCAGCATGGGTATATGTAAAATGACACCCCAAAACACATTCCCCAACTTCTCCTGAGTACGGAGATACCAGATGTGTGACACTTTTTTGCAGCCTAGGTGGGCAAAGGGGACCATATTACAAAGAGCACCTTTCGGATTTCACTGGTCAGTTTTTACAGAATTTGATTTCAAACTCCTTACCACACATTTGGGCCCCTAGAATGCCAGGGCAGTATAACTACCCCACAAGTGACCCCATTTTGGAAAGAAGAGACCCCAAGGTATTTCGTGATGGGCATAGTGAGTTCATAGAACTTTTTATTTTTTGTCACAAGTTAGTGGAATATGAGACTTTGTAAGAAAAAAATAAAAAAAATAAAATCATCATTTTCCGCTAACTTGTGACAAAAAATAAAAAGTTCTATGAACTCACTATGCCCATCAGCGAATACCTTAGGGTGTGTACTTTTCGAAATGGGGTCATTTGTGGGGTGTTTGTACTGTCTGGGCATTGTAGAACCTCAGGAAACATGACAGGTGCTCAGAAAGTCAGAGCTGCTTCAAAATAAATAATTGTGAGATGTCTCCCTGGGGCTACTGCTAGAAGAGATAGAAGACGTATTATTAATATTGTTAAGCAAGCAAAGCAGGAAGGGGACGTGGATGTTCTTGTCCATCTAGGGACAAATGACCTGGCTTGCAATGAAGTGTCAGAGGTGAAAAAATCTTTTATCACACTTGGTAATGACGTACAGTATTTTGCATCCACCATTTCATTTTCTGAAGTTCTGCCTGTGCATAATGTTCAGAATGATAGGCAGAGGCGCATAAAGGAGTTCAACATATGGCTTGGTAAATGGTGTCAAGAGCAAGGATTTGGCTTTGTTTCTCATGATAGCTCTACTTGGAATAGAAAGGAACTGTACAAAAAAGATGGTTTGCATCTTTCTCTCAAAGGAACAAATGTACTTAGTGAACAGCTCCAAGAATTTGCGAAAGAGTATTTAAACTAGGAAGGGGGGGCAAAAGAGTGAAAATAAAAGAGTCCAATTGCCCCCCGAAACAATGCCAGAACAGGTCAGAAGCACAGAGGTTAAGAAATGATAAGCTCAGAGTCCTGTCTACAAATGCTCGCAGTTTAGGTAAAAAAATCAATGAACTTGGGTCAATAATGGCATCTGAGAATGTAGATTTAGTGGCTGTTACGGAGACATGGTTTAATGAAAGAAATGACTGGGACATAACCATACCAGGGTACTCTTTATACAGAAGAGACAGAGAAGGCAAGAAAGGAGGAGGAGTGGCCCTGTATGTGAAAGATAGCATTAAATCTAACCTAATACAAGTTGGTGAGGCCAACATAGAGTCAGTTTGGGTTACGTTGCAGTTTGCTAACCATGCAGTAACTCGTGTAGGTGTGATATATAGACCACCTGGTCAAGTTAAAGAACTAGATGATCTACTAGTTGAAGAAATAGCTAAAATGACAATGAAAGGAGAAGTTATCATTATGGGAGATTTCAATCTTCCAGATATAAACTGGAAAACCAAAATAGCAAGTTCTACCAGGAGTACAGATATTCTAAATTCCCTACTGGGGTTATCTCTACAACAAGTGGTTGAGGAGCCAACCCGGAGGGAGGCCATTTTGGATTTGGTATTCACAAACGGGGATTCGGTATATGATGTCATTGTAGGCGAAACCTTGGGATCTAGTGATCACCAGTCAGTGTGGTTTAATATAAGAACTGTGAAAGAGTCCCACCACACAAAAACAAAAGTTTTAGATTTTAGAAAAACAGACTTTTCAAAAATGAAATTAGTCATAAATAAGTCCTTATCAGACTGGAACGGATTACATGGAGTCCAGGAGAAATGGGACTACTTAAAAGGTGCATTATTGAAGGCAACAGAAAATTGCATTAGACTCGTCAGTAAAAGCAAAAAAAGGAGGAGACCAATGTGGTACTCAGCAGAAGTGGCCCAAATCATTAAAAATAAAAAGCTAGCATTTTGTAATTATAAAAAAACCCAGAGCAATGAAGATAAGGAAATCTACAAGATTAGGCAGAGAGAGGCCAAGCAAGTTATAAGAACTTCTAAAGCGCAGGCAGAAGAAAAACTAGCTCAGTCTATGAAAAAAGGGGATAAGACATTCTTCAGATATATAAATGAAAAAAGGAAATTAAAACAAGGAATAACTAAATTAAAAACAAAGGACGGAAGTTATGTAGAAGAGAATAAAGGGCTAGCCGACTGCCTTAATGAATACTTCTGTTCAGTTTTTACAAAAGAAAAAGGAGAAGGACCTCCACTAGAAAGAATGACTATTAAATCATTTGATGCATGTATCTTTACAGAGGAAGATGTTCTAAGTTTGCTGTCTAAGGTGAAGACAGATAAGTCACAGGGGCCTGATGAGATACACCCAAAATGATTAAAAGAGCTTAGTGGTGAGCTGGCAAAACCGTTAACAGATTTATTTAACCAATCATTAGTAACAGGAGTCGTCCCGGAAGATTGGAAATTTGCAAATGTCGTGCCCATTCACAAGAAAGGTAGTAGGGAGGAATCGAGCAACTATAGACCAGTGAGTCTGACATCAATAGTAGGCAAATTAATGGAAACCCTATTAAAGGATAGGATCGTGGAACATCTAAAATCCCATGGATTGCAAGATGAAAAACAACATGGGTTTACTTCAGGGAGATCATGTCAAACAAATCTTATAGATTTTTTTGACTGGGTGAATAAAATAATAGACGGTGGAGGTGCAGTAGACATCGCATATCTAGATTTTAGTAAGGCTTTTGACACTGTCCCACATAGAAGACTTATCAATAAACTGCAGTCATTGAGCATGGACTCCCATATTGTTGAGTGGATTAGGCAGTGGCTGAGTGATAGACAACAGAGGGTTGTAGTCAATGGAGAACATTCAAAACAAGGTAATGTTACCAGTGGGGTTCCACAGGGATCTGTACTGGGACCGATTTTGTTTAATATCTTCATAAGTGATATTGCAAAAGGCCTCGCTGGTAAGGTTTGTCTTTTTGCTGATGACACAAAGATATGTAACAGGGTTGATGTTCCTGGAGGGAAACGCCAAATGGAAAAGGATTTAGGAAAACTAGAAGAATGGTCAGAACTCTGAAAACTGAAATTTAATGTGGATAAGTGCAAGATAATGCACCTGGGGCGTAAAAACCCAAGGGCAGAATATAGAATATTTGACACAGTCCTGACCTCAGTATCTGAGGAAAGGGATTTAGGAGTAATTATTTCAGAAGACTTAAAGGTGGGAAGACAATGTAATAGAGCAGCACGAAATGCCAGCAGAATGCTTGGATGTATAGGGAGAGGTATAAGCAGTAGAAAGAGTGAAGTGCTTATGCCGCTGTACAGAACACTGGTGAGACCTCACTTGGAGTATTGTGCGCAGTACTGGAGGCCATATCTCCAGAAGGATATAGATACTCTAGAGAGAGTTCAGAGAAGAGCTACTAAACTAGTACATGGATTGCAGGATAAAACTTACCAGGAAAGGTTAAAGGACCTTAATATGTATAGCTTGGAAGAAAGAAGAGACAGAGGGGATATGATAGAAACTTTTAAATACATAAAGGGAATCAACTCGGTAAAGGAAGAGAGCATATTTAAAAGAAGAAAAACTACCACAAGAGGACACAGTTTTAAATTAGAGGGGCAAAGGTTTAAAAGTAATATAAGGAAGTATTACTTTACTGAGAGAGTAGTGGATGCATGGAATAGCCTTCCTGCAGAAGTGGTAGCTGCAAATACAGTGAAGGGGTTTAAGCATGCATGGGATAGGCATAAGGCCATCCTTCATATAAGATAGGGCTTGGGGCTATCCATAGTATTCAGTATATTGGGCAGACTAGATGGGCCAAATGGTTCTTATCTGCCGACACATTCTATGTTTCTATGTTTCTATGTTTCAAAAAGCGGAAATTCACATTTTTGTACCATAGTTTGTAAACGCTATAACTTTTACCCAAACCATTTTTTTTTTTTTTACCCAAACATTTTTTTTTTATCAAAGACATGTAGAACAATAAATTTAGAGCAAAATTTATATATGGATCTCGTTTTTTTTGCAAAATTTTACAACTGAAAGTGAAAAATGTCATTTTTTTGCAAAAAAATCGTTAAATTTCGATTAATAACAAAAAAAGTAAAAATGTCAGCAGCAATGAAATACCACCAAATGAAAGCTCTATTAGTGAGAAGAAAAGGAGGTAAAATTCATTTGGGTGGTAAGTTGCATGACCGAGCAATAAACAGTGAAAGTAGTGTAGGTCAGAAGTGTAAAAAGTGGCCTGGTCTTTCAGGGTGTTTAAGCACTGGGGGCTGAGGTGGTTAATGTTTAATGGCACAAGACTAACAAAATAAAAAGAGTAAGACATTTTAAAAATGTGATGTTTGTGAATATTGATTAAAAAAAAATATTCCTTTCTGACAGAAGTGCCCCTTTAAACATACACATATTGGCCTTGATTTTAACATACCTTCACTCCAGAGTTCTGGTTTCTAAAAAGTGCAAAATAGGGTTTTCTGTCGGTCCACTTGTGACTTTTGCAGTTTTACACCTCTCACTCACCAGTTTTGAAATATGGGTAGGAAAGTGGGTGTGGTTAGCTATGTGAATGAGTTTCACTCCTGATTTATCACAGAAACTTTTTTAAAAGGTCACAAAAAAGTCACATTCTGACTCCATTAGGAGGGTGGAGTAGGAAAAATGGAGTAGCTTTTCAAGGCAAAAGTGTTAGATTTAAAGATAGGAAAAATGTATTAAACAACTTGCAACATTTAATAAATGTAACAAGAAGTACATCAACACAGACTGTGGCCCTTAGGCTTCGTTCACATCACCGTTCAGCCTTTCCGTTCTCCAGCTCCGTTTAGGAGCAGGAGAATGGAAAGGACGGAGAAGGCACATAACTGAGCCGAAAGAAGCCTAAGGACCCCATAGACTATAATGGGGTCCGTTATGTTTCCGCTCAGAAGATGTTTTTAGAGCGGAGACAAAAGTTATGCATGCAGGACTTTTGTCTCCGCTTCAAAATCATCTTCTGAGCGGAAACATAACAGACCCCATTATAGTCTATGGGGTCCTAAGGGCTCAGTTTGGCTCAGTTATGTGCCTTCACCGTCCTTTCCGTTGTGCTGCTCCTAAACGGAGCAGGAGAACGGAAAGGCTGAACGGTGATGTGAAAGAAGCCTTAGGCAAAGTATGTCAAAGATAAGTAGGCAGAACTATTGTGGTAACCAACAAAAGAATTCTGAAAAAAGAATATTCAATTAATCAGTTGTTGTCACGCCCTGCCCTGTGAGTGATCTGAGAAGATCTGTCAGACTTGCTGCACATGAATCTATCTGACAGATTGCTTTGTTGTAGCTTTGGGCAGGATCCCACCCCCTCACAGGTTCTGCTCATTAGTTAGTGATGCTATTTTTACCTGCCTCTCACTATAGCCCTTGCGGTTTACAGTTTCTCCTGGAGCTCTCTGCTGGTGTTTAGTGGATCTCCTGCTCCCAGTTCATCTTCAGTTAAATCCTCCTTCCTTCCCTAATTTTGTTTGTACTGGCTAGGCCTTAGGTAGACGCTGGTTCCTTCATCTTTTGCAAGGAACCGGTTGTCTTTTTGTCGGCTCGCTAGCTGAGAGTTTGTGTCAGTTGCAGCAGAGCTTAGGTTCGAGTGCATGAACACTTCTACCATCGAGATTTGTTCATGTTGGTAGTAGTCAGGGATTGTCAGGAGGTGACCTTTCCCTGTTCCCTAGCTGTGGGGCCTAGCCTGCTGTTTTGTTTAATTTTGTTGTGTTTGGTTTGCTTCCCTTCCCTCACCTTCCGTGACAGTTGTTCAGAAGACAATCAAATGGAGGACGTTTTAAACAAATGGCAACTTGCTTAGGCAGTGAAAAAAAGTTTAGCTCAGGAGTGTAGGCTAAAAGAAACCCCTAAAAACCATAGAATTTAACCAATTTCAACAATACATATTGAAAACTAATAGTTTATTAAACATTTTTTTTTTCTGGAATAGTGGCTAAATAATTCTATCTTTGCCTTCCCTACACATAGCACATGGCCTTGATCTTGGATTAAGTTGCAACTTTTCTGTTGTTTTATTTGTAAGACAAATTTATCTGCGACAGGCCAAAGTTCATTTTGGTCCTGCTAAGGCTGAGTTCCCACTTCAGTTATTTGGTCAGTTATTTTGATCAGTTATTGTGTACCAAAACCAGTAGTGAAGCCTACAACTTTGCAACTATACTGTGTTTTTGATCTGCACCTGGTTTTAGCTCACGATAACTGATGGAAATAACTAGAGATGAGCAAATCGAAGTTGATGTAGTGGAATTAGATCCGAATTTCAGGAAAAATTCGATTGGAACCGAATCAGAATTTCCTCATGCATCGTGATTAGAGTTGAGCGAACACCTAGATGTTCGGGGAGTTCGGCCGAACTTTAAAAAAAAGTTCGGGTCGGGACCTGAACTTGATCCGAACTTGGACCCGAACCCGAACCCCATTGAAGTCAATGGGGACCCGAACTTCACTTTATTATATTCCGTTATAACATGGTTATAACGGAAAATAATAGTATTGGCTTTTTCAGATCTAATTTTTCATGATCGTGAAAACTCAGATCCGACAGTATATTCTAACACAGAGGCGTTCCCATGGTGATGGGGATGCTTCAAGTTAGAATATACTAAGAACTGTGTACATAACTGCCCCCTGCTGCCTGGCAGCACCCAATCTCTTACAGGGGGCTGTGATCCGCACAATTAACCCCTCAGGTGCCGCACCTGAGGG
Organism: Bufo bufo; assembly: GCF_905171765.1. Classification (NCBI taxonomy): domain Eukaryota; kingdom Metazoa; phylum Chordata; class Amphibia; order Anura; family Bufonidae; genus Bufo; species Bufo bufo. The sequence continues at coordinate 151,927,552 of NC_053391.1, read as the reverse complement.
GTTAATTGTGCGGATCTCAGCCCCCTGTAAGAAATCGGGTGCTGCCAGGCAGCAGGGGCCAGACCCCCCTCCCTCCCCAGTATTAAAATCATTGGTGGCCAGTGCGCTCCGCTGCCAGCAATGATGGGGGGGAGGGGGGTTGTTAACCAATGATTTTAATTAGGGGGGGAGAGGGGAGGCCGCACTGGACACCAATGATTTTAATAGGGGGTGGGTGGGGATGGGGGGTCAGCACTAGCCACCAATGCTTTTAATAGGGAGGGGGGGCCGCACTGGCCACCAATGATTTTAATACTGGGGAGGGAGGGAGGGGGGTCGCACTGGCCACCAATGATTTTAATACTGAGGAGGGAGGGGAGAGGGCCCCCCTGCTGCCTGGCAGCACCTGATCTCTTACAGGGGGCTGGGGTTAATTGTGCGGATCACAGCCCCCTGTAAGAGATCAGGTGCTGCCAGGCAGCAGGGGGCCGTTATGTCCACAGTTCTCAGTATATTCTAACTTAAAGCTATGGGATCGCCTCTGTGTGAGACAGGGGCGTAACTAGAAGTGACTGGGCCCCACAGCAAATATTTGTAAGGGCCCCCCCAGCGCGCTTCGCACCTGCCTCCTCCTGTGTAAACCCCACTCCTTTGGCACAGTGTAGCGGTATACTGTATATTGTCGGGCACAGTGGATGCTATATGTGTATAACATAAACATATTTAACATGAAAACTTACAGTTACTTGACCCTTGGGGATCTCGGACACCACTTCAAGACTTGGCCGGGGGCTCGGCGGAGCTGATGTTGTGCTTTATCCTAATGAGAAAGATTTCATAATAAGGATTTGGAGAAGGGGCAGTGGGGTCGCAGGGGCAGGGAGAGGCTGGTGCTGCTACTAGGGGGTCATACCATGGGGGAGTAATAAAGCCCACCATAATGCCCCCCCAGTAGTAATAATTCTCCTTATAATGTGACATTGCAAAAATACCCCCTTGTAATGCCCCCAGTTGAGCTAATGTCCCCATAGTGCCCCCATAATGTCCCAGTATAAAATACCCCTATATAGTGCCCCCAGTAAATGCCTCCATAGTGCTCCTCTCCCCCCTTCCTGCTAGTGCCCCCCATAATGTACCAGTATAAAATGCCCCATATATAGTGCCCCAGTAGATTCCCCTCAGTGTCTGGCCTCTGATAGGCTGCCGGCCTAGTGTCCCCCATAATGCCCCCCCCATCATGTGCCAGTATCAAGTGCCTCTCGCGCCCCCCCCCCCCACATGCCCCAGTATCATAGTGCCACCCCCCCCACACAAAAAAAGTGCCAGTATCAAGTGCCTCTCTCTCCCCCCCCCATGTGCCAGTATCAGGTGCCAACCCCCCCCTCCCCCCCAGGTGCCAGTATCAGGTGCCAACCCCTCTCCCCCCCCCATGTGCCAGTATCAGGTGACAACCCCCCCTCCCCCCAGGTGCTAGTATCAGGTGCCTCCCCCCATGTGCCAGTATCAGGTGCCTCTCCCCCCCATGTGCCAGTATCAGGTGCCAACCCCCCCAGGTGCCAGTATAAGGTGCCAACCCCTCTCCCCCCCATGTGCCAGTATCAGGTGCCTCTCTCTCCCCCCCCCAGGTGCCAGTATCAGGTGCCTCCCCCCATGTGCCAGTATCAGGTGCCTCTCTCCCCCCCCATGTGCCAGTATCAGGTGCCAACCCCCCCCCAGGTGCCCCAGTATCAGGTGCCAACCCCTCTCCCCCCCCAGGTGCCAGTATCAGGTGCCTCTCTCCCCCCCATGTGCCAGTATCAGGTGCCAACCCCCCCTCCCCCCCAGGTGCCAGTATCAGGTGCCAACCCCTCTCCCCCCCCCATGTGCCAGTATCAGGTGCCTCTCCCCCCCATGTGCCAGTATCAGGTGCCAACCCCCCCTCCCCCCCAGGTGCCAGTATCAGGTGCCAACCCCTCTCCCCCCACCCATGTGCCAGTATCAGGTGCCTCCCCCCCAGGTGCCAGTATCAGGTGCCAACCCCTCTTTCCCCCCCCCATGTGCCAGTATCAGTTGCCTCTCTCCCCCCCCCATGTGCCAGTATCAAGTGCCCCCCGCTCCCCCCATGGCAGTAACAGTCGGGTATTAAAAAATAAAAAAATAAACACTTCTTCTTACCTCCATGTCAGCGATGCGATGCAGCCTCTTCCTGTGTCCCGCCCTGTATGTCCATATATGGAGTCAGTGCTTGTATTTCAGAAAAGGTTTCTGCTGGGATTCGAACCAACGACCTTCTGTATCAGAGGCAAAGCAGCTAACCACAAGACCATAAGAGAAGCCTTGCTGCTGACTGAAAAAATCTGACACTTCTACTGTTATAGCTGGCTAAGTGTACATCTATACACATGACAGCTGCTCATATATAGAGATCTAGCAGAGCTGAGTGTGCTGGGACAGCTGTCATATAGAGATATAGCAGTGCTGGGTGTGTTGGGGCAGCTGTCATGTGTATAGATGTACACTTAGCCAGCTATAACAGTAGAAGTCTCATTTTTTTTCAATCAGTTGTAATGCAGCCTTTATGGTTGTGAGGGTAAATGCTTTGCTTCTGATACACTGATACTTTGGAGGTTGTGGGTTCGAATCCCAGACACATCAGAAGACTTTAGGAGACAGTAAGATTAGATCACATTAGCGAGGGGGCCTGGTCAGCTGCTGTGAAGGGGCCCTGAACAGTAAGACATCGATATTTAACGAACTTGAAAATAAACTGTCACACACGCTGCCGGGACGCCGGGCCCCCTTAGCAGCCCGGGCCCCGAAGCAGCTGCTTCCCCTGCTTCCCTGGTAGTTACGCCACTGGTGTGAGAATATACTGTTAGATCTGAGTTTTCACGATCTAACTCAAATCTGATGGTATATTCTAACATAGAGGCGTTCCCATAGTGATGGGGACGGAAGTTAAAATATACCATCGGATTGGAGAAAACTCTGATCCAATGGTATATTAATATTACCCGAACCCGAACTCTTACGAGGGATCACCCACAATGCCATGCATGCAGCCAATCAGGAGCCAGCCAGCCCTGTGATGTCACAGCCCTATAAATAGCCATACATACTAAGAAGAAGAAGAAAAACTGCATACGAGTCTGCACATTTATTTAAAAATATATAATTTATTCAAAAACAAAAAGCCCAAGCAAATTTTAAAAACATTGTATACAATTACATCATAGTGTGTGGACAAAGGATATGTCCAACACAAATACCGACATCCACCAGGTTCAGAATAGAAACATACATGTGCCACCAGAGTAGTACATAATCAATAAATAAGGCATAAAAAAAATACAAAATAATTATCAGATGAAAAGGTAGGCAAACATGGTGTGCAGGTAAAAACGCCCCACGCGTATGGGCAGTCACAGCTAGCTTCCTCAGGGGTCCACATACTGGGGCAAATTTGTTCCATATACCGTATATACATACATGATTAAAGAACAAAAGGAGTCACCTGTAGGAGTTACTTGTTCTCCTATTGACTCCTATTGTTCTTTAGTGGGAAAAAAAAGGGCTTATTAGCCGTTGTGTGGTGAAGCGAGAAAAATACAGCCCTTTTTAGCATGAATTAGTGCCAAAAATATATATTTGCCGTTCAGCAGAGCAGTTATATGTTCTAAAGCCCTTTTTGCCGTGTATTAGTGGCAAAAAAATAGATATTATTTGCCGTTCAGCAGTGCAGTTATATGTTCTATAGACCTTTTGGCGTGTATTAGTGGCAAAAAAATATATATTATTTGTAATTCAGCGGGGCAGTTATATGTAGAGTTGAGCGAACACCTGGATGTTCGGGTTCGAGAAATTCGGCCGAACTTCCCGGAAATGTTCGGGTTCGGGATCCGAACCCGAACCGAACTTCGTCCCGAACCCGAACCCCATTGAAGTCAATGGGGACCCGAACTTTTGGGCACTAAAAAGGCTGTAAAACAGCCCAGGAAAGAGCTAGAGGGCTGCAAAAGGAAGCAACATGTAGGTAAATCCCCTGCAAACAAATGTGGATAGGGAAAAGAATTAAAATAAAAATTAAAAAAATAAAAATGAACCAATATCAATTGGACAGAGGTCCCATAGCAGAGAATCTGGCTTCACGTCAGCAGAGAATCAGTCTCTTCATGCCATAGCAAAGAATCTGGCTTCATGTCAGCACAGAATCAGTCTCTTCATGCCATAGCAGAGAATCTGGCTTCATGTCAGCACAGAATCAGTCTTCATGTCATAGCAGAGAATCAGGCTTCACGTCACCCACCACTGGAACAGGCCACTGTCACACATTTAGGCCCCGGCACCCAGACAGAGGAGAGCGGTCCCGTAACAGAGAATCTGGCCTATTATCAGCACAGAATCTGTCTTCATGTCATAGCAGAGAATCAATTATAGGAAATTGTAGAATCCGCACACCTTGGTATGGTGGTGGGTGCTCGCAGAGGACTTCAGTCGCAGAATATATAGAGATAATCCACGGCACACCAATATCTTTTTACTTTGCAAATTTATTGTAGGTACATATTGGTATTTCACAAGATTTTGTCAATATATGACTAGTCGCGCCATAACTGTGATATAAGCAAAAATCACATATATATATTTTTTTGTAGGCCTTGCTATGTCCCAACGTTTCGGTCCTGTCAAAGACCTTTCTCAAGGGATCGTGGCCGGTTGGTAAAACTGTATGGTGTAGGCGCCTACACCATGCAGTTTTACCAACCGGCCACGATCCCTTGAAAAAGGTCTTTGACAGGACCGAAACGTTGGGACATAGCAAGGCCTACAAAAAAATATATATATGTGATTTTTGCTTATATCACAGTTATGGCGCGACTAGTCATATATTGACAAAATCTTGTAAAATACCAATATGTACCTACAATAAATTTGCAAAGTAAAAAGATATTGGTGTGCCGTGGATTATCTCTATATATAGCAGAGAATCAGGCTTCACGTCACCCACCACTGGAACAGGCCACTGTCACACATTTAGGCCCCGGCACCCAGACAGAGGAGAGCGGTCCCGTAACAGAGAATCTGGCCTTATGTCAGCGCAGAATCTGTCTTCATGTCATAGCAGAGAATCAGGCTTCACGTCACCCACCACTGGAACAGGCCACTGTCACACATTTAGGCCCCGGCACCCAGACAGAGGAGAGCGGTCCCGTAACAGAGAATCTGGCCTTATGTCAGCGCAGAATCTGTCTTCATGTCATAGCAGAGAATCAGGCTTCACGTCACCCACCACTGGAACAGGCCACTGTCACATATTTAGGCCCAGGCACCCAGGCAGAGGAGAGAGGTCGCGTAACAGAGAATCTGGCCTTATGTCAGCACAGAATCTGTCTTCATGTCATAGCAGAGAATCAGGCTTCACGTCACCCACCACTGGAACAGGCCACTGTCACACATTTAGGCCCCGGCACCCAGACAGAGGAGAGCGGTCCCGTAACAGAGAATCTGGCCTTATGTCAGCGCAGAATCTGTCTTCATGTCATAGCAGAGAATCAGGCTTCACGTCACCCACCACTGGAACAGGCCACTGTCACATATTTAGGCCCAGGCACCCAGGCAGAGGAGAGAGGTCGCGTAACAGAGAATCTGGCCTTATGTCAGCGCAGAATCTGTCTTCATGTCATAGCAGAGAATCAGGCTTCACGTCACCCACCACTGGAACAGGCCACTGTCACACATTTAGGCCCAGGCACCCAGGCAGAGGAGAGAGGTCGCGTAACAGAGAATCTGGCCTTATGTCAGCACAGAATCTGTCTTCATGTCATAGCAGAGAATCAGGCTTCACGTCACCCACCACTGGAACAGGCCACTGTCACACATTTAGGCCCCGGCACCCAGACAGAGGAGAGCGGTCCCGTAACAGAGAATCTGGCCTTATGTCAGCACAGAATCTGTCTTCATGTCATAGCAGAGAATCAGGCTTCACGTCACCCACCACTGGAACAGGCCACTGTCACACATTTAGGCCCCGGCACCCAGACAGAGGAGAGCGGTCCCGTAACAGAGAATCTGGCCTTATGTCAGCACAGAATCTGTCTTATGTCATAGCAGAGAATCAGGCTTCACGTCACCCACCACTGGAACAGGCCACTGTCACACATTTAGGCCCCGGCACCCAGACAAGGAGAGCGGTCCCGTAACAGAGAATCTGGCCTTATGTCAGCGCAGAATCTGTCTTCATGTCATAGCAGAGAATCAGGCTTCACGTCACCCACCACTGGAACAGGCCACTGTCACACATTTAGGCCCAGGCACCCAGGCAGAGGAGAGAGGTCGCGTAACAGAGAATCTGGCCTTATGTCAGCACAGAATCTGTCTTCATGTCATAGCAGAGAATCAGGCTTCACGTCACCCACCACTGGAACAGGCCACTGTCACACATTTAGGCCCCGGCACCCAGACAGAGGAGAGCGGTCCCGTAACAGAGAATCTGGCCTTATGTCAGCGCAGAATCTGTCTTCATGTCATAGCAGAGAATCAGGCTTCACGTCACCCACCACTGGAACAGGCCACTGTCACATATTTAGGCCCAGGCACCCAGGCAGAGGAGAGAGGTCGCGTAACAGAGAATCTGGCCTTATGTCAGCACAGAATCTATCTTCATGTCATAGCAGAGAATCAGGCTTCACGTCACCCACCACTGGAACAGGCCACTGTCACACATTTAGGCCCCGGCACCCAGACAGAGGAGAGCGGTCCCGTAACAGAGAATCTGGCCTTATGTCAGCACAGAATCTGTCTTCATGTCATAGCAGAGAATCAGGCTTCACGTCACCCACCACTGGAACAGGCCACTGTCACACATTTAGGCCCCGGCACCCAGACAGAGGAGAGCGGTCCCGTAACAGAGAATCTGGCCTTATGTCAGCACAGAATCTGTCTTCATGTCATAGCAGAGAATCAGGCTTCACGTCACCCACCACTGGAACAGGCCACTGTCACACATTTAGGCCCCGGCACCCAGACAGAGGAGAGCGGTCCCGTAACAGAGAATCTGGCCTTATGTCAGCGCAGAATCTGTCTTCATGTCATAGCAGAGAATCAGGCTTCACGTCACCCACCACTGGAACAGGCCACTGTCACACATTTAGGCCCAGGCACCCAGGCAGAGGAGAGAGGTCGCGTAACAGAGAATCTGGCCTTATGTCAGCACAGAATCTGTCTTCATGTCATAGCAGAGAATCAGGCTTCACGTCACCCACCACTGGAACAGGCCACTGTCACACATTTAGGCCCCGGCACCCAGACAGAGGAGAGCGGTCCCGTAACAGAGAATCTGGCCTTATGTCAGCGCAGAATCTGTCTTCATGTCATAGCAGAGAATCAGGCTTCACGTCACCCACCACTGGAACAGGCCACTGTCACACATTTAGGCCCAGGCACCCAGGCAGAGGAGAGAGGTCGCGTAACAGAGAATCTGGCCTTATGTCAGCACAGAATCTGTCTTCATGTCATAGCAGAGAATCAGGCTTCACGTCACCCACCAATGGAACACGCCACTGTCACACATTTAGGCCCCGGCACCCAGACAGAGGAGAGCGGTCCCGTAACAGAGAATCTGGCCTTATGTCAGCGCAGAATCTGTCTTCATGTCATAGCAGAGAATCAGGCTTCACGTCACCCACCACTGGAACAGGCCACTGTCACACATTTAGGCCCAGGCACCCAGGCAGAGGAGAGAGGTCGCGTAACAGAGAATCTGGCCTTATGTCAGCACAGAATCTGTCTTCATGTCATAGCAGAGAATCAGGCTTCACGTCACCCACCACTGGAACAGGCCACTGTCACACATTTAGGCCCCGGCACCCAGACAGAGGAGAGCGGTCCCGTAACAGAGAATCTGGCCTTATGTCAGCGCAGAATCTGTCTTCATGTCATAGCAGAGAATCAGGCTTCACGTCACCCACCACTGGAACAGGCCACTGTCACATATTTAGGCCCAGGCACCCAGGCAGAGGAGAGAGGTCGCGTAACAGAGAATCTGGCCTTATGTCAGCACAGAATCTGTCTTCAAGTCATAGCAGAGAATCAGGCTTCACGTCACCCACCACTGGAACAGGCCACTGTCACACATTTAGGCCCCGGTACCCAGACAGAGGAGAGCGGTCCCGTAACAGAGAATCTGGCCTTATGTCAGCGCAGAATCTGTCTTCATGTCATAGCAGAGAATTAGGCTTCACGTCACCCACCACTGGAACAGGCCACTGTCACATATTTAAGCCCAGGCACCCAGGCAGAGGAGAGCGGTCCCGTAACACAGAATCTGGCCTTATGTCAGCACAGAATCTATAATCATGTCATAGCAGAGAATCAGGCTTCACGTCACCCACCACTGGAACAGGCCACTGTCACACATTTAGGCCCCGGCACCCAGACAGAAGAGAGCGGTCCCGTAACAGAGAATCTGGCCTTATGTCAGCACAGAATCTGTCTTCATGTCATAGCAGAGAATCAGGCTTCACGTCACCCACCACTGGAACAGGCCACTGTCACACATTTAGGCCCCGGCACCCAGACAGAGGAGAGCGGTCCCGTAACAGAGAATCTGGCCTTATGTCAGCACAGAATCTGTCTTCATGTCATAGCAGAGAATCAGGCTTCACATCACCCACCACTGGAACAGGCCACTGTCACACATTTAGGCCCAGGCACCCAGGCAGAGGAGAGAGGTCGCGTAACAGAGAATCTGGCCTTATGTCAGCACAGAATCTGTCTTCATGTAATAGCAGAGTATCAGGCTTCACGTCACCCACCACTGGAACAGGCCACTGTCACACATTTAGGCCCCGGCACCCAGACAGAGGAGAGCGGTCCCGTAACAGAGAATCTGGCCTTATGTCAGCGCAGAATCTGTCTTCATGTCATAGCAGAGAATCAGGCTTCACGTCACCCACCACTGGAACAGGCCACTATCACATATTTAGGCCCAGGCACCCAGGCAGAGGAGAGAGGTCGCGTAACAGAGAATCTGGCCTTATGTCAGCACAGAATCTGTCTTCATGTCATAGCAGAGAATCAGGCTTCACGTCACCCACCACTGGAACAGGCCACTGTCACACATTTAGGCCCCGGCACCCAGACCGAAAAGAGCGGTCCCGTAACAGAGAATCTGGCCTTATGTCAGCGCAGAATCTGTCTTCATGTCATAGCAGAGAATCAGGCTTCACGTCACCCACCACTGGAACAGGCCACTGTCACACATTTAGGCCCAGGCAGAGGAGAAAGGTTGCGTAACAGAGAATCTGGCCTTATGTCAGCGCAGAATCTGTTTTCATGTTATAGCAGAGAATCAGGCTTCACGTCACCCACCACTGAAACAGGCCACTGTCACACATTTAGGCTCAGGCACCCAGGCAGAGGAGAGAGGTCGCGTAACAGAGAATCTGGCCTTATGTCAGCACAGAATCTGTCTTCATGTCATAGCAGAGAATCAGGCTTCACGTCACCCACCACTGGAACAGGCCACTGTCACATATTTAGGCCCAGGCACCCAGGCAGAGGAGAGCGGTCCCGTAACAGAGAATCTGGCCTTATGTCAGCACAGAATCTATAATCATGTCATAGCAGAGAATCAGGCTTTACGTCACCCACCACTGGAACAGGCCACTGTCACACATTTAGGCCCCGGCACCCAGACAGAGGAGAGCGGTCCCGTAACAGAGAATCTGGCCTTATGTCAGCACAGAATCTGTCTTCATGTCATAGCAGAGAATAAGGCTTCACGTCACCCACCACTGGAACAGGCCACTGTCACACATTTAGGCCCAGGCACCCAGGCAGAGGAGAGAGGTCGCGTAACAGAGAATCTGGCCTTATGTCAGCACAGAATCTGTCTTCATGTCATAGCAGAGAATCAGGCTTCACGTCACCCACCACTGGAACAGGCCACTGTCACACATTTAGGCCCCGGCACCCAGACAGAGGAGAGCGGTCCCGTAACAGAGAATCTGGCCTTATGTCAGCACAGAATCTGTCTTCATGTCATAGCAGAGAATCAGGCTTCACATCACCCACCACTGGAACAGGCCACTGTCACACATTTAGGCCCAGGCACCCAGGCAGAGGAGAGAGGTCGCGTAACAGAGAATCTGGCCTTATGTCAGCACAGAATCTGTCTTCATGTAATAGCAGAGTATCAGGCTTCACGTCACCCACCACTGGAACAGGCCACTGTCACACATTTAGGCCCCGGCACCCAGACAGAGGAGAGCGGTCCCGTAACAGAGAATCTGGCCTTATGTCAGCGCAGAATCTGTCTTCATGTCATAGCAGAGAATCAGGCTTCACGTCACCCACCACTGGAACAGGCCACTATCACATATTTAGGCCCAGGCACCCAGGCAGAGGAGAGAGGTCGCGTAACAGAGAATCTGGCCTTATGTCAGCACAGAATCTGTCTTCATGTCATAGCAGAGAATCAGGCTTCACGTCACCCACCACTGGAACAGGCCACTGTCACACATTTAGGCCCCGGCACCCAGACAGAGGAGAGCGGTCCCGTAACAGAGAATCTGGCCTTATGTCAGCGCAGAATCTGTCTTCATGTCATAGCAGAGAATCAGGCTTCACGTCACCCACCACTGGAACAGGCCACTGTCACATATTTAGGCCCAGGCACCCAGGCAGAGGAGAGAGGTCGCGTAACAGAGAATCTGGCCTTATGTCAGCACAGAATCTGTCTTCATGTCATAGCAGAGAATCAGGCTTTACGTCACCCACCACTGGAACAGGCCACTGTCACACATTTAGGCCCCGGTACCCAGACAGAGGAGAGCGGTCCCGTAACACAGAATCTGGCCTTATGTCAGCACAGAATCTGTCTTCATGTCATAGCAGAGAATCAGGCTTCACGTCACCCACCACTGGAACAGGCCACTGTCACACATTTAGGCCCCGGCACCCAGACAAAGGAGAGCGGTCCCGTAACAGAGAATCTGGCCTTATGTCAGCGCAGAATCTGTCTTCATGTCTTAGCAGAGAATCAGGCTTCACGTCACCCACCACTGGAACAGGCCACTGTCACACATTTAGGCCCAGGATCCCAGGCAGAGGAGAGAGGTCGCGTAACAGAGAATCTGGCCTTATGTCAGCACAGAATCTGTCTTCATGTCATAGCAGAGAATCAGGCTTCACGTCACCCACCACTGGAACAGGCCACTGTCACACATTTAGGCCCCGGCACCCAGACAGAGGAGAGCGGTCCCGTAACAGAGAATCTGGCCTTATGTCAGCGCAGAATCTGTCTTCATGTCATAGCTGAGAATCAGGCTTCACGTCACCCACCACTGGAACAGGCCACTGTCACACATTTAGGCCCAGGCACCCAGGCAGAGGAGAGAGGTCGCGTAACAGAGAATCTGGCCTTATGTCAGCACAGAATCTGTCTTCATGTAATAGCAGAGTATCAGGCTTCACGTCACCCACCACTGGAACAGGCCACTGTCACACATTTAGGCCCCGGCACCCAGACAGAGGAGAGCGGTCCCGTAACAGAGAATCTGGCCTTATGTCAGCGCAGAATCTGTCTTCATGTCATAGCAGAGAATCAGGCTTCACGTCACCCACCACTGGAACAGGCCACTATCACATATTTAGGCCCAGGCACCCAGGCAGAGGAGAGAGGTCGCGTAACAGAGAATCTGGCCTTATGTCAGCACAGAATCTGTCTTCATGTCATAGCAGAGAATCAGGCTTCACGTCACCCACCACTGGAACAGGCCACTGTCACACATTTAGTCCCAGGCAGAGGAGAAAGGTTGCGTAACAGAGAAACTGGCCTTATGTCAGCACAGAATCTGTCTTCATGCCATAGCAGAGAATCAGGCTTCACATCACCAACCACTGGAACAGGCCACTGTCACACATTTAGGCCCCGCACCCAGACCGAAAAGAGCGGTCCCGTAACAGAGAATCTGGCCTTATGTCAGCGCAGAATCTGTCTTCATGTCATAGCAGAGAATCAGGCTTCACGTCACCCACCACTGGAACAGGCCACTGTCACATATTTAGGCCCAGGCACGCAGGCAGAGGAGAGAGGTCGCGTAACAGAGAATCTGGCCTTATGTCAGCGCAGAATCTGTCTTCATGTCATAGCAGAGAATCAGGCTTTACGTCACCCACCACTGGAACAGGCCACTGTCACACATTTAGGCTCAGGCACCCAGGCAGAGGAGAGAGGTCGCGTAACAGAGAATCTGGCCTTATGTCAGCACAGAATCTGTCTTCATGTCATAGCAGAGAATCAGGCTTCACGTCACCCACCACTGGAACAGGCCACTGTCACATATTTAGGCCCAGGCACCCAGGCAGAGGAGAGCGGTCCCGTAACAGAGAATCTGGCCTTATGTCAGCACAGAATCTATAATCATGTCATAGCAGAGAATCAGGCTTCACGTCACCCACCACTGGAACAGGCCACTGTCACACATTTAGGCCCCGGCACCCAGACAGAGGAGAGCGGTCCCGTAACAGAGAATCTGGCCTTATGTCAGCACAGAATCTGTCTTCATGTCATAGCAGAGAATCAGGCTTCACGTCACCCACCACTGGAACAGGCCACTGTCACACATTTAGGCCCCGGCACCCAGACAGAGGAGAGCGGTCCCGTAACAGAGAATCTGGCCTTATGTCAGCACAGAATCTGTCTTCATGTCATAGCAGAGAATCAGGCTTCACGTCACCCACCACTGGAACAGGCCACTGTCACACATTTAGGCCCAGGCACCCAAGCAGAGGAGAGAGGTCGCGTAACAGAGAATCTGGCCTTATGTCAGCACAGAATCTGTCTTCATGTAATAGCAGAGTATCAGGCTTCACGTCACCCACCACTGGAACAGGCCACTGTCACACATTTAGGCCCTGGCACCCAGACAGAGGAGAGCGGTCCCGTAACAGAGAATCTGGCCTTATGTCAGCGCAGAATCTGTCTTCATGTCATAGCAGAGAATCAGGCTTCACGTCACCCACCACTGGAACAGGCCACTGTCACATTTAGGCCCCGGCACCCAGACAGAGGAGAGCGGTCCCGTAACAGAGAATCTGGCCTTATGTCAGCGCAGAATCTGTCTTCATGTCATAGCTGAGAATCAGGCTTCACGTCACCCACCACTGGAACAGGCCACTGTCACACATTTAGGCCCCGGCACCCAGACAGAGGAGAGCGGTCCCGTAACAGAGAATCTGGCCTTATGTCAGCGCAGAATCTGTCTTCATGTCATAGCAGAGAATCAGGCTTCACGTCACCCACCACTGGAACAGGCCACTGTCACACATTTAGGCCCAGGCACCCAGGCAGAGGAGAGAGGTCGCGTAACAGAGAATCTGGCCTTATGTCAGCACAGAATCTGTCTTCATGTCATAGCAGAGAATCAGGCTTCACGTCACCCACCACTGGAACAGGCCACTGTCACACATTTAGGCCCCGGCACCCAGACAGAGGAGAGCGGTCCCGTAACAGAGAATCTGGCCTTATGTCAGCGCAGAATCTGTCTTCATGTCATAGCAGAGAATCAGGCTTCACGTCACCCACCACTGGAACAGGCCACTGTCACATATTTAGGCCCAGGCACCCAGGCAGAGGAGAGAGGTCGCGTAACAGAGAATCTGGCCTTATGTCAGCACAGAATCTGTCTTCATGTCATAGCAGAGAATCAGGCTTCACGTCACCCACCACTGGAACAGGCCACTGTCACACATTTAGGCCCCGGTACCCAGACAGAGGAGAGCGGTCCCGTAACAGAGAATCTGGCCTTATGTCAGCGCAGAATCTGTCTTCATGTCATTGCAGAGAATCAGGCTTCACGTCACCCACCACTGGAACAGGCCACTGTCACATATTTAGGCCCAGGCACCCAGGCAGAGGAGAGAGGTCGCGTAAGAGAGAATCTGGCCTTATGTCAGCACAGAATCTATAATCATGTCATAGCAGAGAATCAGGCTTCACGTCACCCACCACTGGAACAGGCCACTGTCACACATTTAGGCCCCGGCACCCAGACAGAGGAGAGCGGTCCCGTAACAGAGAATCTGGCCTTATGTCAGCACAGAATCTGTCTTCATGTCATAGCAGAGAATCAGGCTTCACGTCACCCACCACTGGAACAGGCCACTGTCACACATTTAGGCCCCGGCACCCAGACAGAGGAGAGCGGTCCCGTAACAGAGAATCTGGCCTTATGTCAGCACAGAATCTGTCTTTATGTCATAGCAGAGAATCAGGCTTCACGTCACCCACCACTGGAACAGGCCACTGTCACACATTTAGGCCCAGGATCCCAGGCAGAGGAGAGAGGTCGCGTAACAGAGAATCTGGCCTTATGTCAGCACAGAATCTGTCTTCATGTCATAGCAGAGAATCAGGCTTCACGTCACCCACCACTGGAACAGGCCACTGTCACACATTTAGGCCCCGGCACCCAGACAGAGGAGAGCGGTCCCGTAACAGAGAATCTGGCCTTATGTCAGCGCAGAATCTGTCTTCATGTCATAGCTGAGAATCAGGCTTCACGTCACCCACCACTGGAACAGGCCACTGTCACACATTTAGGCCCAGGCACCCAGGCAGAGGAGAGAGGTCGCGTAACAGAGAATCTGGCCTTATGTCAGCACAGAATCTGTCTTCATGTCATAGCAGAGAATCATGCTTCACGTTACCCACCACTGGAACAGGCCACTGTCACACATTTAGACCCCGGCACCCAGACAGAGGAGAGCGGTCCCGTAACAGAGAATCTGGCCTTATGTCAGCGCAGAATCTGTCTTCATGTCATAGCAGAGAATCAGGCTTCACGTCACCCACCACTGGAACAGGCCACTGTCACACATTTAGGCCCAGGCACCCAGGCAGAGGAGAGAGGTCGCGTAACAGAGAATCTGGCCTTATGTCAGCACAGAATCTGTCTTCATGTCATAGCAGAGAATCAGGCTTCACGTCACCCACCACTGGAACAGGCCACTGTCACACATTTAGGCCCCGGCACCCAGACAGAGGAGAGCGGTCCCGTAACAGAGAATCTGGCCTTATGTCAGCGCAGAATCTGTCTTCATGTCATAGCAGAGAATCAGGCTTCACGTCACCCACCACTGGAACAGGCCACTGTCACACATTTAGGCCCCGGCACCCAGGCAGAGGAGAGAGGTCGCGTAACAGAGAATCTGGCCTTATGTCAGCACAGAATCTGTCTTCATGTCATAGCAGAGAATCAGGCTTCACGTCACCCACCACTGGAACAGGCCACTGTCACACATTTAGGCCCAGGCACCCAGGCAGAGGAGAGAGGTCGCGTAACAGAGAATCTGGCCTTATGTCAGCACAGAATCTGTCTTCATGTCATAGCAGAGAATCAGGCTTCACGTCACCCACCACTGGAACAGGCCACTGTCACACATTTAGGCCCAGGCACCCAGGCAGAGGAGAGAGGTCGCGTAACAGAGAATCTGGCCTTATGTCAGCACAGAATCTGTCTTCATGTCATAGCAGAGAATCAGGCTTCACGTCACCCACCACTGGAACAGGCCACTGTCACATATTTAGGCCCAGGCACCCAGGCAGAGGAGAGAGGTCGCGTAAGAGAGAATCTGGCCTTATGTCAGCACAGAATCTATAATCATGTCATAGCAGAGAATCAGGCTTCACGTCACCCACCACTGGAACAGGCCACTGTCACACATTTAGGCCCCGGCACCCAGACAGAGGAGAGCGGTCCCGTAACAGAGAATCTGGCCTTATGTCAGCACAGAATCTGTCTTCATGTCATAGCAGAGAATCAGGCTTCACGTCACCCACCACTGGAACAGGCCACTGTCACACATTTAGGCCCCGGCACCCAGACAGAGGAGAGCGGTCCCGTAACAGAGAATCTGGCCTTATGTCAGCACAGAATCTGTCTTTATGTCATAGCAGAGAATCAGGCTTCACGTCACCCACCACTGGAACAGGCCACTGTCACACATTTAGGCCCCGGCACCCAGACAAAGGAGAGCGGTCCCGTAACAGAGAATCTGGCCTTATGTCAGCGCAGAATCTGTCTTCATGTCATAGCAGAGAATCAGGCTTCACGTCACCCACCACTGGAACAGGCCACTGTCACACATTTAGGCCCAGGATCCCAGGCAGAGGAGAGAGGTCGCGTAACAGAGAATCTGGCCTTATGTCAGCACAGAATCTGTCTTCATGTCATAGCAGAGAATCAGGCTTCACGTCACCCACCACTGGAACAGGCCACTGTCACACATTTAGGCCCCGGCACCCAGACAGAGGAGAGCGGTCCCGTAACAGAGAATCTGGCCTTATGTCAGCGCAGAATCTGTCTTCATGTCATAGCTGAGAATCAGGCTTCACGTCACCCACCACTGGAACAGGCCACTGTCACACATTTAGGCCCAGGCACCCAGGCAGAGGAGAGAGGTCGCGTAACAGAGAATCTGGCCTTATGTCAGCACAGAATCTGTCTTCATGTCATAGCAGAGAATCAGGCTTCACGTCACCCACCACTGGAACACGGCCACTGTCACACATTTAGGCCCCGGCACCCAGACAGAGGAGAGCGGTCCCGTAACAGAGAATCTGGCCTTATGTCAGCGCAGAATCTGTCTTCATGTCATAGCAGAGAATCAGGCTTCACGTCACCCACCACTGGAACAGGCCACTGTCACACATTTAGGCCCAGGCACCCAGGCAGAGGAGAGAGGTCGCGTAACAGAGAATCTGGCCTTATGTCAGCACAGAATCTGTCTTCATGTCATAGCAGAGAATCAGGCTTCACGTCACCCACCACTGGAACAGGCCACTGTCACACATTTAGGCCCCGGCACCCAGACAGAGGAGAGCGGTCCCGTAACAGAGAATCTGGCCTTATGTCAGCGCAGAATCTGTCTTCATGTCATAGCAGAGAATCAGGCTTCACGTCACCCACCACTGGAACAGGCCACTGTCACATATTTAGGCCCAGGCACCCAGGCAGAGGAGAGAGGTCGCGTAACAGAGAATCTGGCCTTATGTCAGCACAGAATCTGTCTTCATGTCATAGCAGAGAATCAGGCTTCACGTCACCCACCACTGGAACAGGCCACTGTCACACATTTAGGCCCCGGTACCCAGACAGAGGAGAGCGGTCCCGTAACAGAGAATCTGGCCTTATGTCAGCGCAGAATCTGTCTTCATGTCATAGCAGAGAATTAGGCTTCACGTCACCCACCACTGGAACAGGCCACTGTCACATATTTAGGCCCAGGCACCCAGGCAGAGGAGAGCGGTCCCGTAACACAGAATCTGGCCTTATGTCAGCACAGAATCTATAATCATGTCATAGCAGAGAATCAGGCTTCACGTCACCCACCACTGGAACAGGCCACTGTCACACATTTAGGCCCCGGCACCCAGACAGAGGAGAGCGGTCCCGTAACAGAGAATCTGGCCTTATGTCAGCACAGAATCTGTCTTCATGTCATAGCAGAGAATCAGGCTTCACGTCACCCACCACTGGAACAGGCCACTGTCACACATTTAGGCCCCGGCACCCAGACAGAGGAGAGCGGTCCCGTAACAGAGAATCTGGCCTTATGTCAGCACAGAATCTGTCTTCATGTCATAGCAGAGAATCAGGCTTCACATCACCCACCACTGGAACAGGCCACTGTCACACATTTAGGCCCAGGCACCCAGGCAGAGGAGAGAGGTCGCGTAACAGAGAATCTGGCCTTATGTCAGCACAGAATCTGTCTTCATGTAATAGCAGAGTATCAGGCTTCACGTCACCCACCACTGGAACAGGCCACTGTCACACATTTAGGCCCCGGCACCCAGACAGAGGAGAGCGGTCCCGTAACAGAGAATCTGGCCTTATGTCAGCGCAGAATCTGTCTTCATGTCATAGCAGAGAATCAGGCTTCACGTCACCCACCACTGGAACAGGCCACTATCACATATTTAGGCCCAGGCACCCAGGCAGAGGAGAGAGGTCGCGTAACAGAGAATCTGGCCTTATGTCAGCACAGAATCTGTCTTCATGTCATAGCAGAGAATCAGGCTTCACGTCACCCACCACTGGAACAGGCCACTGTCACACATTTAGGCCCCGGCACCCAGACCGAAAAGAGCGGTCCCGTAACAGAGAATCTGGCCTTATGTCAGCGCAGAATCTGTCTTCATGTCATAGCAGAGAATCAGGCTTCACGTCACCCACCACTGGAACAGGCCACTGTCACACATTTAGGCCCAGGCAGAGGAGAAAGGTTGCGTAACAGAGAATCTGGCCTTATGTCAGCGCAGAATCTGTTTTCATGTTATAGCAGAGAATCAGGCTTCACGTCACCCACCACTGAAACAGGCCACTGTCACACATTTAGGCTCAGGCACCCAGGCAGAGGAGAGAGGTCGCGTAACAGAGAATCTGGCCTTATGTCAGCACAGAATCTGTCTTCATGTCATAGCAGAGAATCAGGCTTCACGTCACCCACCACTGGAACAGGCCACTGTCACATATTTAGGCCCAGGCACCCAGGCAGAGGAGAGCGGTCCCGTAACAGAGAATCTGGCCTTATGTCAGCACAGAATCTATAATCATGTCATAGCAGAGAATCAGGCTTTACGTCACCCACCACTGGAACAGGCCACTGTCACACATTTAGGCCCCGGCACCCAGACAGAGGAGAGCGGTCCCGTAACAGAGAATCTGGCCTTATGTCAGCACAGAATCTGTCTTCATGTCATAGCAGAGAATAAGGCTTCACGTCACCCACCACTGGAACAGGCCACTGTCACACATTTAGGCCCAGGCACCCAGGCAGAGGAGAGAGGTCGCGTAACAGAGAATCTGGCCTTATGTCAGCACAGAATCTGTCTTCATGTCATAGCAGAGAATCAGGCTTCACGTCACCCACCACTGGAACAGGCCACTGTCACACATTTAGGCCCCGGCACCCAGACAGAGGAGAGCGGTCCCGTAACAGAGAATCTGGCCTTATGTCAGCACAGAATCTGTCTTCATGTCATAGCAGAGAATCAGGCTTCACATCACCCACCACTGGAACAGGCCACTGTCACACATTTAGGCCCAGGCACCCAGGCAGAGGAGAGAGGTCGCGTAACAGAGAATCTGGCCTTATGTCAGCACAGAATCTGTCTTCATGTAATAGCAGAGTATCAGGCTTCACGTCACCCACCACTGGAACAGGCCACTGTCACACATTTAGGCCCCGGCACCCAGACAGAGGAGAGCGGTCCCGTAACAGAGAATCTGGCCTTATGTCAGCGCAGAATCTGTCTTCATGTCATAGCAGAGAATCAGGCTTCACGTCACCCACCACTGGAACAGGCCA
This sequence comes from Bufo bufo, assembly GCF_905171765.1. NCBI lineage: Eukaryota > Metazoa > Chordata > Amphibia > Anura > Bufonidae > Bufo > Bufo bufo. Next base: position 151,908,217 of record NC_053391.1, on the reverse strand, counting down.
CTATCACATATTTAGGCCCAGGCACCCAGGCAGAGGAGAGAGGTCGCGTAACAGAGAATCTGGCCTTATGTCAGCACAGAATCTGTCTTCATGTCATAGCAGAGAATCAGGCTTCACGTCACCCACCACTGGAACAGGCCACTGTCACACATTTAGGCCCCGGCACCCAGACAGAGGAGAGCGGTCCCGTAACAGAGAATCTGGCCTTATGTCAGCGCAGAATCTGTCTTCATGTCATAGCAGAGAATCAGGCTTCACGTCACCCACCACTGGAACAGGCCACTGTCACATATTTAGGCCCAGGCACCCAGGCAGAGGAGAGAGGTCGCGTAACAGAGAATCTGGCCTTATGTCAGCACAGAATCTGTCTTCATGTCATAGCAGAGAATCAGGCTTCACGTCACCCACCACTGGAACAGGCCACTGTCACACATTTAGGCCCAGGCACCCAGGCAGAGGAGAGAGGTCGCGTAACAGAGAATCTGGCCTTATGTCAGCACAGAATCTGTCTTCATGTAATAGCAGAGAATCAGGCTTCACGTCACCCACCACTGGAACAGGCCACTGTCACACATTTAGGCCCCGGCACCCAGACAGAGGAGAGCGGTCCCGTAACAGAGAATCTGGCCTTATGTCAGCGCAGAATCTGTCTTCATGTCATAGCAGAGAATCAGGCTTCACGTCACCCACCACTGGAACAGGCCACTATCACATATTTAGGCCCAGGCACCCAGGCAGAGGAGAGAGGTCGCGTAACAGAGAATCTGGCCTTATGTCAGCACAGAATCTGTCTTCATGTCATAGCAGAGAATCAGGCTTCACGTCACCCACCACTGGAACAGGCCACTGTCACACATTTAGTCCCAGGCAGAGGAGAAAGGTTGCGTAACAGAGAAACTGGCCTTATGTCAGCACAGAATCTGTCTTCATGCCATAGCAGAGAATCAGGCTTCACATCACCAACCACTGGAACAGGCCACTGTCACACATTTAGGCCCCGGCACCCAGACCGAAGAGAGCGGTCCCGTAACAGAGAATCTGGCCTTATGTCAGCGCAGAATCTGTCTTCATGTCATAGCAGAGAATCAGGCTTCACGTCACCCACCACTGGAACAGGCCACTGTCACATATTTAGGCCCAGGCACCCAGGCAGAGGAGAGAGGTCGCGTAACAGAGAATCTGGCCTTATGTCAGCGCAGAATCTGTCTTCATGTCATAGCAGAGAATCAGGCTTCACGTCACCCACCACTGGAACAGGCCACTGTCACACATTTAGGCTCAGGCACCCAGGCAGAGGAGAGAGGTCGCGTAACAGAGAATCTGGCCTTATGTCAGCACAGAATCTGTCTTCATGTCATAGCAGAGAATCAGGCTTCACGTCACCCACCACTGGAACAGGCCACTGTCACATATTTAGGCCCAGGCACCCAGGCAGAGGAGAGCGGTCCCGTAACAGAGAATCTGGCCTTATGTCAGCACAGAATCTATAATCATGTCATAGCAGAGAATCAGGCTTCACGTCACCCACCACTGGAACAGGCCACTGTCACACATTTAGGCCCCGGCACCCAGACAGAGGAGAGCGGTCCCGTAACAGAGAATCTGGCCTTATGTCAGCACAGAATCTGTCTTCATGTCATAGCAGAGAATCAGGCTTCACGTCACCCACCACTGGAACAGGCCACTGTCACACATTTAGGCCCCGGCACCCAGACAGAGGAGAGCGGTCCCGTAACAGAGAATCTGGCCTTATGTCAGCACAGAATCTGTCTTCATGTCATAGCAGAGAATCAGGCTTCACGTCACCCACCACTGGAACAGGCCACTGTCACACATTTAGGCCCAGGCACCCAGCAGAGGAGAGAGGTCGCGTAACAGAGAATCTGGCCTTATGTCAGCACAGAATCTGTCTTCATGTAATAGCAGAGTATCAGGCTTCACGTCACCCACCACTGGAACAGGCCACTGTCACACATTTAGGCCCTGGCACCCAGACAGAGGAGAGCGGTCCCGTAACAGAGAATCTGGCCTTATGTCAGCGCAGAATCTGTCTTCATGTCATAGCAGAGAATCAGGCTTCACGTCACCCACCACTGGAACAGGCCACTGTCACACATTTAGGCCCAGGCACCCAGGCAGAGGAGAGAGGTCGCGTAACAGAGAATCTGGCCTTATGTCAGCACAGAATCTGTCTTCATGTCATAGCAGAGAATCAGGCTTCACGTCACCCACCACTGGAACAGGCCACTGTCACACATTTAGGCCCCGGCACCCAGACAGAGGAGAGCGGTCCCGTAACAGAGAATCTGGCCTTATGTCAGCGCAGAATCTGTCTTCATGTCATAGCAGAGAATCAGGCTTCACGTCACCCACCACTGGAACAGGCCACTGTCACACATTTAGGCCCAGGCACCCAGGCAGAGGAGAGAGGTCGCGTAACAGAGAATCTGGCCTTATGTCAGCACAGAATCTGTCTTCATGTCATAGCAGAGAATCAGGCTTCACGTCACCCACCACTGGAACAGGCCACTGTCACACATTTAGGCCCCGGCACCCAGACAGAGGAGAGCGGTCCCGTAACAGAGAATCTGGCCTTATGTCAGCGCAGAATCTGTCTTCATGTCATAGCAGAGAATCAGGCTTCACGTCACCCACCACTGGAACAGGCCACTGTCACATATTTAGGCCCAGGCACCCAGGCAGAGGAGAGAGGTCGCGTAACAGAGAATCTGGCCTTATGTCAGCACAGAATCTGTCTTCATGTCATAGCAGAGAATCAGGCTTCACGTCACCCACCACTGGAACAGGCCACTGTCACACATTTAGGCCCCGGTACCCAGACAGAGGAGAGCGGTCCCGTAACAGAGAATCTGGCCTTATGTCAGCGCAGAATCTGTCTTCATGTCATAGCAGAGAATTAGGCTTCACGTCACCCACCACTGGAACAGGCCACTGTCACATATTTAAGCCCAGGCACCCAGGCAGAGGAGAGCGGTCCCGTAACACAGAATCTGGCCTTATGTCAGCACAGAATCTATAATCATGTCATAGCAGAGAATCAGGCTTCACGTCACCCACCACTGGAACAGGCCACTGTCACACATTTAGGCCCCGGCACCCAGACAGAGGAGAGCGGTCCCGTAACAGAGAATCTGGCCTTATGTCAGCACAGAATCTGTCTTCATGTCATAGCAGAGAATCAGGCTTCACGTCACCCACCACTGGAACAGGCCACTGTCACACATTTAGGCCCCGGCACCCAGACAGAGGAGAGCGGTCCCGTAACAGAGAATCTGGCCTTATGTCAGCACAGAATCTGTCTTCATGTCATAGCAGAGAATCAGGCTTCACGTCACCCACCACTGGAACAGGCCACTGTCACACATTTAGGCCCAGGCACCCAGGCAGAGGAGAGAGGTCGCGTAACAGAGAATCTGGCCTTATGTCAGCACAGAATCTGTCTTCATGTAATAGCAGAGTATCAGGCTTCACGTCACCCACCACTGGAACAGGCCACTGTCACACATTTAGGCCCCGGCACCCAGACAGAGGAGAGCGGTCCCGTAACAGAGAATCTGGCCTTATGTCAGCGCAGAATCTGTCTTCATGTCATAGCAGAGAATCAGGCTTCACGTCACCCACCACTGGAACAG